>NW_027257620.1:0-148122 GCF_043159975.1 Macaca nemestrina
TGTGAGATGATTTCACAGAACACAAAGAAGTTTCTCAGAAAGCTTCTTTCTCTTTGTTATCGGAGGATATTTCCTTTGGACCTATAGTCTTCAATGGGATCCGAAATATCTGTTTTCAGGATCCAAAGAAATAAGGCTAGCAAAGAGATCCACGAAATACAGATGTAACTCTGTGAGATGAATTAACAGAACACTAAGCAGTTTCTCAGAAAGCTTCTTTCCAGATTTCATCTGAGGATATTTCCTTTTTCACGATAGCCCTCTAAGGGCTTCCAAATATCACTTTACCAATTCCACAAGAACTGTCTTAGCGAAAGACTTCTTGAGGGGAAAGCTGTAACTCTGTGAGATGATTTCACAGAACCCAAAGAAGTTTCTCAAAAAGCTTCTTTCTCTTTGTTATCGGAGGATATTTCCTTTGGCCCTATAGTCTTCAATGGGATCCGAAATATCTGTTCTCAGATTCCACAGAAATAAGGCTAGCAAATAGATGCACGACATACAGATGTAACTCTGTGAGATGAATTAACAGAACACTCAGCAGTTTCTCAGAAAGCTTCTTTCCAGATTTCATCTGAGGATATTTCCTTTTTCACCATAGCCCTCTAGGGGCTTCCAAATATCACTTTGCCAATTCCACGAAAACTGTCTTAGCGAAAGTCTTCTTGAGGGGAAAGCTGTAACTCTGTGAGATGATTTCACAGAACACAAAGAAATTTCTCAGAAAGCTTCTTTCTCTTTGTTATCGGAGGATATTTCCTTTGTCCCTATAGCATTCAATAGGATCCGAAATATCAGTTCTCAGATTCCACAGAAATAAGTCTAGCCAAGAGATCCACGAAATACAGATATAACTCTGTGAGATGAATTAACAGAACTCTAAGCAGTTTCTCAGAAAGCTTCTTTCCGGATTTCATCTGAGGATATTTCCTTTTTCACCAAAGCCCTCTATGGGCTTCCAAATATCACTTTGCCAATTCCACAAGAACTGTCTTAGCGAAAGGCTTCTTGAGGGGAAAGCTGTAACTCTGTGAGGTGATTTCACAGAACACAAAGAAGTTTCTCAGAAAGCTTCTTTCTCTTTGTTATCGGAGATTATTTACTTTGGCCCTATAGTCTTCAATGGGATCCGAAATATCTGTTCTCAGATTCCACAGAAATAAGCCTAGGAAAGAGATCCACGAAATACAGATGTAATTCTGTGAGATGAATTAACAGAACACTCAGCAGTTTCTCAGAAAGCTTCTTTCCAGATTTCATCTGAGGATATTTCCTTTTTCACCATAGCCCTCTATGGTCTTCCAAATATCGCTTTGCCAATTCCACAAGAAATTTCTTAGCGAAAGACTTCTTGAGGGGAAAGCTGTAACTCTGTGAGATGATTTCACAGAACACAAAGAAGTTTCTCAGAAAGCTTCTTTCTCTTTGTTATCGGAGGATATTTCCTTTGGCCCTATAGTCTTCAAAGGGATCCGAAATATCTGTTCTCAGATTCCACAGAAATAAGGCTAGCAAAGAGATCCACGAAATACAGATGTAACTCTGTGAGATGAATTAACAGAACACTCAGCAGTTTCTCAGAAAGCTTCGTTCCAGATTTCATCTGAGGATATTTCCTTTTTCACCGTAGCCCTCTATGGGCTTCCAAATATCACTTTGCCAATTCCACAAGAACTGTCTTAGCGAAAGGCTTCTTGAGGGGAAAGCTGTAACTCTGTGAGATGATTTCACAGAACACAAAGAAGTTTCTCAGAAAGCTTCTTTCTCTTTGTTATCGGAGGATATTTCCTTTGCCCCTATAGTCTTCACAGGAATCCGAAATATCTGTTCTCAGATTCCAAAGAAATAAGGCTAGCAAAGAGATCCACGAAATACAGATGTAACTCTGTGAGATGAATTAACAGAACACTAAGCAGTCTCTCAGAAAGCTTCTTTCCAGATTTCATCTGAGGATATTTCCTTTTTCACCATAGCCCTCTAAGGACTTCCAAATATCACTTTGCCAATTCCACAAGAACTGTCTTAGCGAAAGTCTTCTTGAGGGGAAAGTTGTAACTCTGTGAGATGATTTCACAGAACACAAAGAAGTTTCTCAGAAAGCTTCTTTCTCTTTGTTATCGGAGGATATTTCCTTTGTCCCTATAGCATTCAATAGGATCCGAAATATCAGTTCTCAGATTCCACAGAAATAAGTCTAGCAAAGAGATCCACGAAATGCAGATGTAACTCTGTGAGACGAATTAACCGAACTCTAAGCAGTTTCTCAGAAAGCTTCTTTCCAGATTTCATCTGAGGATATTTCCTTTTTCACCATAGCCCTCTATTGGCTTCCAAATATCACTTTGCCAAATACACAAGAACTGTCTTAGCGAAAGGCTTCTTGAGGGGAAAGCTGTAACTCTGTGAGGTGATTTCACAGAACACACAGAAGTTTCTCAGAAAGATTCTTTCTCTTTGTTATCGGAGGATATTTCCTTTGGCCCTATAGTCTTCAATAGGATCCGATATATCTGTTCTCAGATTCCACAGAAATAAGGCTAGCAAAGAGATCCACGACATACAGATGTAACTCTGTGAGATGAATTAACAGAACACTCAGCAGTTTCTCAGAAAGCTTCCTTCCAGATTTCATCTGAGGATATTTCCTTTTTCACCATAGCCCTCTATGGGCTTCCAAATATCACTTTGCCAATTCCACAAGAACTGTCTTAGCGAAAGGCTTCTTGAGGGGAAAGCTGTAACTCTGTGAGATGATTTCACAGAACACAAAGAAGTTTCTCAGAAAGCGTCTTTCTCTTTGTTATCGGAGGATATTTCCTTTGGACCTATAGTCTTCAATGGGATCCGAAATATCTGTTCTCAGATTCCAAAGAAATAAGGCTAGCAAAGAGATCCACGAAATACAGATGTAACTCTGTGAGATGAATTAACAGAACACTAAGCAGTTTCTCAGAAAGCTTCTTTCCATATTTCATCTGAGGATATTTCCTTTTTCACGATAGCCCTCTAAGGGCTTCCAAATATCACTTTACCAATTCCACAAGAACTGTCTTAGCGAAAGGCTTCTTGAGGGGAAAGCTGTAACTCTGTGAGATGATTTCACAGAACACAAAGAAGTTTCTCAGAAAGCTTCTTTCTCTTTGTTATCGGAGGATATTTCCTTTGGCCCTATAGTCTTCAAAGGGATCCGAAATATCTGTTCTCAGATTCCACAGAAATAAGGCTAGCAAAGAGATCCACGAAATACAGATGTAACTCTGTGAGATGAATTAACAGAACACTCAGCAGTTTCTCAGAAAGCTTCGTTCCAGATTTCATCTGAGGATATTTCCTTTTTCACCATAGCCCTCTATGGGCTTCCAAATATCACTTTGCCAATTCCACAAGAACTGTCTTAGCGAAAGGCTTCTTGAGGGGAAAGCTGTAACTCTGTGAGATGATTTCACAGAACACAAAGAAGTTTCTCAGAAAGCTTCTTTCTCTTTGTTATCGGAGGCTATTTCCTTTGCCCCTATAGTCTTCACAGGAATCCGAAATATCTGTTCTCAGATTCCAAAGAAATAAGGCTAGCAAAGAGATCCAAGAAATACAGATGTAACTCTGTGAGATGAATTAACAGAACACTAAGCAGTCTCTCAGAAAGCTTCTTTCCAGATTTCATCTGAGGATATTTCCTTATTCACCGTAGCCCTCTAAGGACTTCCAAATATCACTTTGCCAATTCCACAAGAACTGTCTTAGCGAAAGTCTTCTTGAGGGGAAAGCTGTAACTCTGTGAGATGATTTCACAGAACACAAAGAAGTTTCTCAGAAAGCTTCTTTCTCTTTGTTATCGGAGGATATTTCCTTTGTCCCTATAGCATTCAATAGGATCCGAAATATCAGTTCTCAGATTCCACAGAAATAAGTCTAGCAAAGAGATCCACGAATTGCAGATGTAACTCTGTGAGACGAATTAACCGAACTCTAAGCAGTTTCTCAGAAAGCTTCTTTCCAGATTTCATCTGAGGATATTTCCTTTTTCACCAAAGCCCTCTATTGGCTTCCAAATATCACTTTGCCAATTACACAAGAACTGTCTTAGCGAAAGGCTTCTTGAGGGGAAAGCTGTAACTCTGTGAGGTGATTTCACAGAACACACAGAAGTTTCTCAGAAAGATTCTTTCTCTTTGTTATCGGAGGATATTTCCTTTGGCCCTATAGTCTTCAATAGGATCCGATATATCTGTTCTCAGATTCCACAGAAATAAGGCTAGCAAAGAGATCCACGACATACAGATGTAACTCTGTGAGATGAATTAACAGAACACTCAGCAGTTTCTCAGAAAGCTTCTTTCCAGATTTCATCTGAGGATATTTCCTTTTTCACCATAGCCCTCTATGGGCTTCCAAATATCACTTTGCCAATTCCACAAGAACTGTCTTAGCGAAAGGCTTCTTGAGGGGAAAGCTGTAACTCTGTGAGATGATTTCACAGAACACAAAGAAGTTTCTCAGAAAGCGTCTTTCTCATTGTTATCGGAGGATATTTCCTTTGGACCTATAGTCTTCAATGGGATCCGAAATATCTGTTCTCAGATTCCAAAGAAATAAGGCTAGCAAAGAGATCCACGAAATACAGATGTAACTCTGTGAGATGAATTAACAGAACACTAAGCAGTTTCTCAGAAAGCTTCTTTCCAGATTTCATCTGAGGATATTTCCTTTTTCACCATAGCCCTCTATGGGCTTCCAAATATCACTTTGCCAATTCCACAAGAACTGTCTTAGCGAAAGGCTTCTTGAGGGGAAAGCTGTAACTCTGTGAGATGATTTCACAGAACACAAAGAAGTTTGTCAGAAAGCTTCTTTCTCTTTGTTATCGGAGGATATTTCCTTTGGCCCTATAGTCTTCAATGGGATCCGAAATATCTGTTCTCAGGTTCCACAGAAATAAGGCTAGCAAAGAGATCCAAGAAATACAGATGTAACTCTGTGAGATGAATTAACAGAACACTCAGCAGTTTCTCAGAAAGCTTCTTTCCAGATTTTATCTGAGGATATTTCCTTTTTCACCATAGCCCTCTATGGGCTTCCAAATATCAGTTTGCCAATTCCACAAGAACTGTCTTAGCGAAAGGCTTCTTGAGGGGAAAGCTGTAACTCTGTGAGATGATTTCACAGAACACAAAGAAGTTTCTCTGAAAGCTTCTTTCTCTTTGTTATTGGAGGATATTTCCTTTGGCCCTATAGTCTTCCTAGGAATCCGAAATATCGGTTCTCAGATTCCAAAGAAATAAGGCTAGCAAAGAGATCCACGAAATACAGATGTAACTCTTTGAGATGAATTAACAGAACACTCTGCAGTTTCTCAGAAAGCTTCTTTCCAGATTTCATCTGAGGATATTTCCTTTTTCACCATAGACTTCTAAGGGCTTCCAAATATCACTTTGCCAATTCCACAAGAACTGTCTTAGCGAAAGGCTTCTTGAGGGGAAAGCTGTAACTCGGTGAGATGATTTCATAGAACACAAAGAAGTCTCTCAGAAAGCTTCTTTCTCTTTGTTATCGGAGATTATTTCCTTTGGCCCTATAGTCTTCAATGGGATCCGAAATATCTGTTCTCAGATTCCACAGAAATAAGGCTAGCAAAGAGATCCACGAAATACAGATGTAACTCTGTGAGATGAATTAACAGAACACTAAGCAGTTTCTCAGAAAGCTTCTTTCCAGATTTCATCTGAGGATATTTCCTTTTTCACCAAAGCCCTCTATGGGCTTCCAAATATCACTTTGCCAATTCCACAAGAACTGTCTTAGCGAAAGGCTTCTTGAGGGGAAAGCTGTAACTCTGTGAGGTGATTTCACAGAACACAAAGAAGTTTCTCAGAAAGCTTCTTTCTCTTTGTTATCGGAGGATATTTCCTTTGGCCCTATAGTCTTCAATAAGATCCGATATATCTGTTCTCAGATTCCACAGAAATAAGGCTAGCAAAGAGATCCACGACATACAGATGTAACTCTGTGAGATGAATTAACAGAACACTCAGCAGTTTCTCAGAAATCTTCCTTCCAGATTTCATCTGAGGATATTTCCTTTTTCACCATAGCCCTCTATGGGCTTCCAAATATCACTTTGCCAATTCCACAAGAACTGTCTTAGTGAAAGGCTTCTTGAGGGGAAAGCTGTAATTCTGTGAGATGATTTCACAGAACACAAAGAAGTTTCTCAGAAAGCTTCTTTCTCTTTTTTATCGGAGGATATTTCCTTTGGCCCTATAGTCTTCAATGGTATCCGAAATATCTGTTCTCAGATTCCACAGAAATAAGGCTAGCAAAGAGATCCACGACATACAGATGTAACTCTGTGAGATGAATTAACAGAACACTCAGCAGTTTCTCAGAAAGCTTCCTTCCAGATTTCATCTGAGGATATTTCCTTTTTCACCATAGCCCTCTATGGGCTTCCAAATATCACGTTGCCAATTCCACAAGAACTGTCTTAGCGAAAGGCTTCTTGAGGGGAAAGCTGTAACTCTGTGAGATGATTTCACAGAACACAAAGAAGTTTCTCAGAAAGCTTCTTTCTCTTTGTTATCGGAGGATATTTCCTTTGGCCCTATAGTCTTCAAAGGGATCCGAAATATCTGTTCTCAGGTTCCACAGAAATAAGGCTAGCAAAGAGATCCACGAAATACAGATGTAACTCTGTGAGATGAATTAACAGAACACTCAGCAGTTTCTCAGAAAGCTTCTTTCCAGATTTCATCTGAGGATATTTCCTTTTTCACCATGGACCCCTAAGGGCTTCCAAATATCACTTTGCCAATTCCACAAGAACTGTCTTAGCGAAAGGCTTCTTGAGGGGAAAGCTGTAACTCTGTGAGGTGATTTCACAGAACACAAAGAAGTTTCTCAGAAAGCTTCTTTCTCTTTGTTATCGGAGATTATTTCCTTTGGCCCTATAGTCTTCAACGGGATCCGAAATATCTGTTCTCAGATTCCACAGAAATAAGGCTAGCAAAGAGATCCACGAAATACAGATGTAACTCTGTGAGATGAATTAACAGAACACTAAGCAGTTTCTCAGAAAGCTTCTTTCCAGATTTCATCTGAGGATATTTCCTTTTTCACCATAGCCCTCTATGGGCTTCCAAATATCACTTTGCCAATTCCACAAGAACTGTCTTAGCGAAAGGCTTCTTGAGGGGAAAGCTGTAACTCTGTGAGATGATTTCACAGAACACAAAGAAGTTTCTCAGAAAGCTTCTTTCTCTTTGTTATCGGAGGATATTTCCTTTGGCCCTATAGTCTTCAAAGGGATCCGAAATATCTGTTCTCAGGTTCCACAGAAATAAGGCTAGCAAAGAGATCCACGAAATACAGATGTAACTCTGTGAGATGAATTAACAGAACACTCAGCAGTTTCTCAGAAAGCTTCTTTCCAGATTTCATCTGAGGATATTTCCTTTTTCACCATGGACCCCTAAGGGATTCCAAATATCACTTTGCCAATTCCACAAGAACTGTCTTAGCGAAAGGCTTCTTGAGGGGAAAGCTGTAACTCTGTGAGGTGATTTCACAGAACACAAAGAAGTTTCTCAGAAAGCTTCTTTCTCTTTGTTATCGGAGGATATTTACTTTGGCCCTATAGTCTTCAATAAGATCCGATATATCTGTTCTCAGATTCCACAGAAATAAGGCTAGCAAAGAAATCCACGACATACAGATGTAACTCTGTGAGATGAATTAACAGAACACTCAGCAGTTTCTCAGAAAGCTTCCTTCCAGATTTCATCTGAGGATATTTCCTTTTTCACCATAGCCCTCTATGGGCTTCCAAATATCACTTTGCCAATTCCACAAGAACTGTCTTAGCAAAAGGCTTATTGAGGGGAAAGCTGTAACTCTGTGAGATGATTTCACAGAACACAAAGAAGTTTCTCAGAAAGTTTCTTTCTCTTTTTTATCGGAAGGTATTTCCTTTGGCCCTATATTCTTCAATGGTATCCGAAATATCTGTTCTCAGATTCCACAGAAATAAGTCTAGCAAAGAGATCCACGACATACAGATGTAACTCTGTGAGATGAATTAACAGAACACTCAGCAGTTTCTCAGAAAGCTTCCTTCCAGATTTCATCTGAGGATATTTCCTTTTTCACCATAGCCCTCTATGGGCTTCCAAATATCACTTTGCCAATTCCACAAGAACTGTCTTAGCGAAAGGCTTCTTGAGGGGAAAGCTGTAACTCTGTGAGATGATTTCACAGAACACAAAGAAGTTTCTCAGAAAGCTTCTTTCTCTTTGTTATCGGAGGATATTTCCTTTGGCCCTATAGTCTTCAATGGGATCCGAAATATCTGTTCTCAGATTCCACAGAAATAAGTCTAGCAAAGAGATCCACGAAATACAGATGTAACTCTGTGAGATGAATTAAGAGAACACTCAGCAGTTTCTCAGAAAGCTTCTTTCCAGATTTCATCTGAGGATATTTCCTTTTTCACCAAAGCCCTCTATGGGCTTCGAAATATCACTTTGCCAATTCCACAAGAACTGTCTTAGCGAAAGGCTTCTTGAGGGGAAAGCTGTAACTCTGTGAGGTGATTTCACAGAACACAAAGAAGTTTCTCAGAAAGCTTCTTTCTCTTTGTTATCGGAGGATATTTCCTTTGGCCCTATAGTCTTCAATAAGATCCGATATATCTGTTCTCAGATTCCACAGAAATAAGTCTAGCAAAGAGATCCACGACATACAGATGTAACTCTGTGAGATGAATTAACAGAACACTCAGCAGTTTCTCAGAAAGCTTCCTTCCAGATTTCATCTGAGGATATTTCCTTTTTCACCATAGCCCTCTATGGGCTTCCAAATATCACTTTGCCAATTCCACAAGAACTGTCTTAGCGAAAGGCTTCTTGAGGGGAAAGCTGTAACTCTGTGAGATGATTTCACAGAACACAAAGAAGTTTCTCAGAAAGCTTCTTTCTCTTTGTTATCGGAGGATATTTCCTTTGGCCCTATAGTCTTCAAAGGGATCCGAAATATCTGTTCTCAGATTCCACAGAAATAAGGCTAGCAAAGAGATCCACGAAATACAGTTGTAACTCTGTGAGATGAATTAACAGAACACTAAGCAGTTTCTCAGAAAGCTTCTTTCCAGATTTCAACTGAGGATATTTCCTTTTTCACCATAGCCCTCTAAGGGCTTCCAAATATCACTTTGCCAATTCCACAAGAACTGTCTTAGCGAAAGGCTTCTTGAGTGGAAAGCTGTAACTCTGTGAGATGATTTCACAGAACACAAAGAAGTTTCTCAGAAAGATTCTTTCTCTTTGTTATCGGAGATTATTTCCTTTGGCCCTATAGTCTTCAACGGGATCCGAAATATCTGTTCTCAGATTCCACAGAAATAAGGCTAGCTAAGAGATCCACGAAATACAGATGTAACTCTGTGAGATGAATTAACAGAACACTAAGCAGTTTCTCAGAAAGCTTCTTTCCAGATTTCATCTGAGGATATTTCCTTTTTCACCATAGCCCTCTATGGGCTTCCAAATATCACTTTGCCAATTCCACAAGAACTGTCTTAGCGAAAGGCTTCTTGAGGGGAAAGCTGTAACTCTGTGAGATGATTTCACAGAACACAAAGAAGTTTCTCAGAAAGCTTCTTTCTCTTTGTTATCGGAGGATATTTCCTATGGCCCTATAGTCTTCAAAGGGATCCGAAATATCTGTTCTCAGATTCCACAGAAATAAGTCTAGCAAAGAGATCCACGAAATACAGATGTAACTCTGTGAGATGAATTAACAGAACACTAAGCAGTTTCTCAGAAAGCTTCTTTCCAGATTTCATCTGAGGATATTTCCTTTTTCACCATAGCCCTCTATGGGCTTCCAAATATCACTTTGCCAATTCCACGAAAACTGTCTTAGCGAAAGGCTTCTTGAGGGGAAAGCTGTAACTCTGTGAGATGATTTCACAGAACACAAAGAAGTTTCTCAGAAAGCTTCTTTCTCTTTCTTATCGGAGGATATTTCCTTTGGCCCTATAGTCTTCAATGGGATCCGAAATATCTGTTCTCAGATTCCACAGAAATAAGGCTAGCAAAGAGATCCACGAAATACAGATGTAACTCTGTGAGATGAATTAACAGAACACTCAGCAGTTTCTCAGAAAGCTTCCTTCCAGATTTCATCTGAGGATATTTCCTTCTTCACCATAGCACTCTATGGGCTTCCAAATATCACTTTGCCAATTCCACAAGAACTGTCTTAGCGAAAGGCTTCTTGAGGGGAAAGCTGTAACTCTGTGAGATGATTTCACAGAACACGAAGAAGTTTCTCAGAAAGCTTCTTTCTCTTTGTTATCGGAGATTATTTCCTTTGGCCCTATAGTCTTCAATGGGATCCGACATATCTGTTCTCAGATTCCACAGAAATAAGCCTAGCAAAGAGATCCACGAAATACAGATGTAACTCAGTGAGATGAATTAACAGAACAGTCAGCAGTTTCTTAGAAAGCTTCTTTCCAGATTTCATCTGAGGATATTTCCTTTTTCACCATAGCCCTCTATGGGCTTCCAAATATCGCTTTGCCAATTCCACAAGAACTTTGTTAGCGAAAGGCTTCTTGAGGGGAAAGCTGTAACTCTGTGAGATGATTTCACAGAACACAAAGAAGTTTCTCAGAAAGCTTCTTTCTCTTTGTTATCGGAGGATATTTCCTTTGGCCCTATAGTCTTCAATGGGATCCGAAATATCTGTTCTCAGATTCCACAGAAATAAGGCTAGCAAAGAGATCCACGAAATACAGATGTAACTCTGTGAGATGAATTTTCAGAACACTCAGCAGTGTCTCAGAAAGCTTCGTTCCAGATTTCATCTGAGGATATTTCCTTTTTCACCATAGCCCTCTAAGGGCTTCCAAATATCACTTTGCCAATTCCACAAGAACTGTCTTAGCGAAAGGCTTCTTGAGGGAAAGCTGTAACTCTGTGAGATGATTTCACAGAACACAAAGAAGATTCTCAGAAAGCTTCTTTCTCTTTGTTATCGGAGGATATTTCCTTTGGCCCTATAGTCTTCAAAGGGATCCGAAATATCTGTTCTCAGATTCCAAGGAAATAAGGCTAGCAAAGAGATCCACGAAATACAGATGTAACTCTGTGAGATGAATTAGCAGAACACTAAGCAGTTTCTCAGAAAGCTTCTTTCCAGATTTCATCTGAGGATATTTCCTTTTTCACCGTATCCCTCTAAGGGCTTCCAAATATCACTTTGCCAATTCCACAAGAACTGTCTTAGCGAAAGGCTTCTTGAGGGGAAAGCTGTAACTCTGTGAGATGATTTCACAGAACACAAAGAAGTTTCTCAGAAAGCTTCTTTCTCTTTGTTATCGGAGGATATTTCCTTTGGCCCTATAGTCTTCAAGGGGATCCGAAATATCTGTTCTCAGATTCCACAGAAATAAGGTTAGCAAAGAGATCCACGACATACAGATGTAACTCTGTGAGATGAATTAACAGAACACTCAGCAGTTTCTCAGAAAGCTTCTTTCCAGATTTCATCTGAGGATATTTCCTTTTTCACCATAGCCCTCTATGGGCTTCCAAATATCACTTTGCCAATTCCACGGAAACTGTCTTAGCGAAAGGCTTCTTGAGGGGAAAGCTGTAACTCTGTGAGAAGATTTCACAGAACACAAAGAAGTTTCTCAGAAAGCTTCCTTCTCTTTGTTATCGGAGGATATTTCCTTTGGCCCTATAGTCTTCAATGGGATCCGAAATATCTGTTCTCAGATTCCACAGAAACAACTCTAGCAAAGAGATCCACGAAATACAGATGTAACTCTGTGAGATGAATTAACAGAACACTAAGCAGTTTCTCAGAAAGCTTCCTTCCAGATTTCATCTGAGGATATTTCTATTTTCACCATAGCCCTCTATGGGCTTCCAAATATCACTTTGCCAATTCCACAAGAACTGTCTTAGCGAAAGGCTTCTTGAGGGGAAAGCTGTAACTCTGTGAGATGATTTCACAGAACACAAAGAAGTTTCTCAGAAAGCTTCTTTCTCTTTGTTATCGGAGATTATTTCCTTTGGCCCTATAGTCTTCAATGGGATCCGAAATATCTGTTCTCAGATTCCACAGAAATAAGGCTAGCAAAGAGATCCACGAAATACAGATGTAACTCTGTGAGATGAATTAACAGAACACTAAGCAGTCTCTCAGAAAGCTTCTTTCCAGATTTCATCTGAGGATATTTCCTTTTTCACCAAAGCCCTCTATGGGCTTCCAAATATCACTTTGCCAATTCCACAAGAACTGTCTTAGCGAAAGACTTCTTGAGGGGAAAGCTGTAACTCTGTGAGGTGATTTCACAGAACACAAAGAAGTTTCTCAGAAAGCTTCTTTCTCTTTGTTATCGGAGGATATTTCCTTTGGCCCTATAGTCTTCAATAGGATCCGATATATCTGTTCTCAGATTCTACAGAAATAAGGCTAGCAAAGAGATCCACGAAATACAGATGTAACTCTGTGAGATGAATTAACAGAACACTCAGCAGTTTCTCAGAAAGCTTCCTTCCAGATTTCATCTGAGGATATTTCCTTTTTCTCACTAGCCCTCTATGGGCTTCCAAATATCACTTTGCCAATTCCACAAGAATTGTCTTAGCGAAAGGCTTCTTGAGGGGAAAGCTGTAACTCTGTGAAA
Organism: Macaca nemestrina; assembly: GCF_043159975.1. Taxonomy (NCBI): domain Eukaryota; kingdom Metazoa; phylum Chordata; class Mammalia; order Primates; family Cercopithecidae; genus Macaca; species Macaca nemestrina. The sequence continues at coordinate 12,698 of NW_027257620.1, forward strand.
TGATTTCACAGAACACAAAGAAGTTTCTCAGAAAGCTTCTTTCTCTTTGTTATCGGAGGATATTTCCTTTGGCCCTATAGTCTTCAATGGGATCCGAATTATCTGTTCTCAGATTCCAAAGAAATAAGGCTAGGAAAGAGATCCACGAAATACAGATGTAACTCTGTGAGATGAATTAACAGAACACTCAGCAGTTTCTCAGGAAGCTTCTTTCCAGATTTCATCTGAGGATATTTCCTTTTTCACCATAGCCCTCTAAGGGCTTCCAAATATCACTTTGCCAATTCCACAAGAACTGTCTTAGCGAAAGGCTTTTTGAGGGGAAAGCTGTAACTCTGTGAGATGATTTCACAGAACACAAAGAAGTTTCTCAGAAATCTTCTTTCTCTTTGTTATCGGAGGATATTTCTTTGGCCCTATAGTCTTCAATGGGATCCGAAATATCTGTTCTCAGATTCCACAGAAATAAGGCTAGCAAAGAGATCCACGACATACAGATGTAACTCTGTGAGATGAATTAACAGAACACTAAGCAGTTTCTCAGAAAGCTTCTTTCCACATTTCATCTGAGGATATTTCCTTTTTCACCATAGCCCTCTATGGGCTTCCAAATATCACTTTGCCAATTCCACGAAAACTGTCTTAGCGAAAGGCTTCTTGAGGGGAAAGCTGTAACTCTGTGAGAAGATTTCACAGAACACAAAGAAGTTTCTCAGAAAGCTTCCTTCTCTTTGTTACCGGAGGATATTTCCTTTGGCCCTATAGTCTTCAATGGGATCCGAAATATCTGTTCTCAGATTCCACAGAAATAAGGCTAGCAAAGCGATCCACGACATACAGATGTAACTCTCTGAGATGAATTAACAGAACACTCTACAGTTTCTCAGAACCTTCCTTCCAGATTTCATCTGAGGATATTTCCTTTTTCACCATAGCCCTCTATGGGCTTCCAAATATCACTTTGCCAATTCCACAAGAACTGTCTTAGCGAAAGGCTTCTTGAGGGGAAAGCTGTAACTCTGTGAGATGATTTCACAGAACACAAAGAAGTTTCTCAGAAAGCTTCTTTCTCTTTGTTATCGGAGGACATTTCCTTTGTCCCTATAGCATTCAATAGGATCCGAAATATCTGTTCTCAGATTCCACAGAAATAAGTCTAGCAAAGAGATCTACGAAATACAGATGTAACTCTGTGAGATGAATTAACAGAACACTCAGCAGTTTCTCAGAAAGCTTCTTTCCAGATTTCATCTGAGGATATTTCCTTTTTCACCATAGACCTCTAAGGGCTTCCAAATATCACTTTGCCAATTCCACAAGAACTGTCTTAGCGAAAGGCTTCTTGAGGGGAAAGCTGTAACTCTGTGAGGTGATTTCACAGAACACAAAGAAGTTTCTCAGAAAGCTTCTTTCTCTTTGTTATCGGAGATTATGTCCTTTGGCCCTATAGTCTTCAATGGGATCCGAAATATCTGTTCTCAAATTCCACAGAAATAAGGCTAGCAAAGAGATCCACGAAATACAGATGTAACTCTGTGAGATGAATTAACAGAACACTAAGCAGTTTCTCAGAAAGCATCTTTCCAGATATCATCTGAGGATATTTCCTTTTTCACCAAAGCCCTCTATGGGCTTCCAAATATCACTTTGCCAATTCCACAAGAACTGTCTTAGCGAAAGGCTTCTTGAGGGGAAAGCTGTAACTCTGTGAGGTGATTTCACAGAACACAAAGAAGTTTCTCAGAAAGCTTCTTTCTCTTTGTTATCGGAGGATACTTCCTTTGGCCCTATAGTCTTCAATAGGATCCGATATATCTGTTCTCAGATTCTACAGAAATAAGGCTAGCAAAGAGATCCACGAAATACAGATGTAACTCTGTGAGATAAATTAACAGAACACTCAGCAGTTTCTCAGAAAGCTTCCTTCCAGATTTCATCTGAGGATATTTCCTTTTTCAAAATAGCCCTCTATGGGCTTCCAAATATCACTTTGCCAATTCCACAAGAACTGTCTTAGCGAAAGGCTTCTTGAGGGGAAAGCTGTAACTCTGTGAGATGATTTCACAGAACACAAAGAAGTTTCTCAGAAAGCTTCTTTCTCTTTGTTATCGGAGGATATTTCCTTTGGCCCTATAGTCTTCAATGGGATCCGAAATATCTGTTCTCAGATTCCCAAGAAATAAGGCTAGCAAAGAGATCCACGAAATACAGATGTAACTCTGTGAGATGAATTAACAGAACACTAAGCAGTTTCTCAGAAAGCTTCTTTCCAGATTTCATCTGAGGATATTTCCTTTTTCACCATATCCCTCTAAGGGCTTCCAAATATCACTTTGCCAATTCCACAAGAACTGTCTTAGCGAAAGGCTTCTTGAGGGGAAAGCTGTAATTCTGTGAGATGATTTCACAGAACACAAAGAAGTTTCTCAGAAAGCTTCTTTCTCTTTGTTATCGGAGGATATTTCCTTTGGCCCTATAGTCTTCAAGGGGATCCGAAATATCTGTTCTCAGATTCCACAGAAATAAGGTTAGCAAAGAGATCCACGACATACAGATGTAACTCTGTGAGATGAATTAACAGAACACTCAGCAGTTTCTCAGAAAGCTTCTTTCCAGATTTCATCTGAGGATATTTCCTTTTCACCAAAGCCCTCTATGGGCTTCCAAATATCACTTTGCCAATTCCACGAAAACTGTCTTAGCGAAAGGCTTCTTGAGGGGAAAGCTGTAACTCTGTGAGAAGATTTCACAGAACACAAAGAAGTTTCTCAGAAAGCTTCCTTCTCTTTGTTATCGGAGGATATTTCCTTTGGCCCTATAGTCTTCAATGGGATCCGAAATATCTGTTCTCAGATTCCACAGAAACAACTGTAGCAAAGAGATCCACGACATACAGATGTAACTCTGTGAGATGAATTAACAGAACACTCATCAGTTTCTCAGAAAGCTTCCTTCCAGATTTCATCTGAGGATATTTCTATTTTCACCATAGCCCTCTAAGGGCTTCCAAATATCACTTTGCCAATTCCACAAGAACTGTCTTAGCGAAAGGCTTCTTGAGGGGAAAGCTGTAACTCTGTGAGATGATTTCACAGAACACAAAGAAGTTTCTCAGAAAGCTTCTTTCTCTTTGTTATCGGAGATTATTTCCTTTGGCCCTATAGTCTTCAATGGGATCCGAAATATCTGTTCTCAGATTCCACAGAAATAAGGCTAGCAAAGAGATCCACGAAATACAGATGTAACTCTGTGAGATGAATTAACAGAACACTCAGCAGTTTCTCAGAAAGCTTCTTTCCAGATTTCATCTGAGGATATTTCCTTTTTCACCATAGCCCTCTATGGGCTTCCAAATATCGCTTTGCCAATTCCACAAGAACTGTCTTAGCGAAAGGCTTCTTGAGGGGAAAGCTGTAACTCTGTGAGATGATTTCACAGAACACAAAGAAGTTTCTCAGAAAGTTTCTTTCTCTTTTTTATCGGAGGATATTTCCTTTGGCCCTATATTCTTCAATGGTATCCGAAATATCTGTTCTCAGATTCCACAGAAATAAGTCTAGCAAAGAGATCCACGACATACAGATGTAACTCTGTGAGATGAATTAACAGAACACTCAGCAGTTTCTCAGAAAGCTTCCTTCCAGATTTCATCTGAGGATATTTCCTTTTTCACCATAGCCCTCTATGGGCTTCCAAATATCACTTTGCCAATTCCACAAGAACTGTCTTAGCGAAAGGCTTCTTGAGGGGAAAGCTGTAACTCTGTGAGATGATTTCACAGAACACAAAGAAGTTTCTCAGAAAGCTTCTTTCTCTTTGTTATCGGAGGATATTTCCTTTGGCCCTATAGTCTTCAATGGGATCCGAAATATCTGTTCTCAGATTCCACAGAAATAAGTCTAGAAAAGAGATCCACGAAATACAGATGTAACTCTGTGAGATGAATTAAGAGAACACTCAGCAGTTTCTCAGAAAGCTTCTTTCCAGATTTCATCTGAGGATATTTCCTTTTTCACCAAAGCCCTCTATGGGCTTCCAAATATCACTTTGCCAATTCCACAAGAACTGTCTTAGCGAAAGGCTTCTTGAGGGGAAAGCTGTAACTCTGTGAGATGATTTCACAGAACACAAAGAAGTTTCTCAGAAAGCTTCTTTCTCTTTGTTATCGGAGGATATTTCCTTTGGCCCTATAGTCTTCAATGGGATCCGAAATATCTGTTCTCAGATTCCACAGAAATAAGTCTAGAAAAGAGATCCACGAAATACAGATGTAACTCTGTGAGATGAATTAAGAGAACACTCAGCAGTTTCTCAGAAAGCTTCTTTCCAGATTTCATCTGAGGATATTTCCTTTTTCACCAAAGCCCTCTATGGGCTTCCAAATATCACTTTGCCAATTCCACAAGAACTGTCTTAGCGAAAGGCTTCTTGAGGGGAAAGCTGTAACTCTGTGAGGTGATTTCACAGAACACAAAGAAGTTTCTCAGAAAGCTTCTTTCTCTTTGTTATCGGAGGATATTTCCTTTGGCCCTATAGTCTTCAATAAGATCCGATATATCTGTTCTCAGATTCCACAGAAATAAGTCTAGCAAAGAGATCCACGACATACAGATGTAACTCTGTGAGATGAATTAACAGAACACTCAGCAGTTTCTCAGAAAGCTTCCTTCCAGATTTCTTCTGAGGATATTTCCTTTTTCACCATAGCCCTCTATGGGCTTCCAAATATCACTTTGCCAATTCCACAAGAACTGTCTTAGCGAAAGGCTTCTTGAGGGGAAAGCTGTAACTCTGTGAGATGATTTCACAGAACACAAAGAAGTTTCTCAGAAAGCTTCTTTCTCTTTGTTATCGGAGGATATTTCCTTTGGCCCTATAGTCTTCAAAGGGATCCGAAATATCTGTTCTCAGATTCCACAGAAATAAGGCTAGCAAAGAGATCCACGAAATACAGATGTAACTCTGTGAGATGAATTAACAGAACACTAAGCAGTTTCTCAGAAAGCTTCTTTCCAGATTTCAACTGAGGATATTTCCTTTTTCACCATAGCCCTCTAAGGGCTTCCAAATATCACTTTGCCAATTCCACAAGAACTGTCTTAGCGAAAGGCTTCTTGAGTGGAAAGCTGTAACTCTGTGAGATGATTTCACAGAACACAAAGAAGTTTCTCAGAAAGCTTCTTTCTCTTTGTTATCGGAGATTATTTCCTTTGGCCCTATAGTCTTCAACGGGATCCGAATTATCTGTTCTCAGATTCCACAGAAATAAGGATAGCAAAGAGATCCACGAAATACAGATGTAACTCTGTGAGATGAATTAACAGAACACTAAGCAGTTTCTCAGAAAGCTTCTTTCCAGATTTCATCTGAGGATATTTCCTTTTTCACCATAGCCCTCTATGGGCTTCCAAATATCACTTTGCCAATTCCACAAGAACTGTCTTAGCGAAAGGCTTCTTGAGGGGAAAGCTGTAACTCTGTGAGATGATTTCACAGAACACAAAGAAGTTTCTCAGAAAGCTTCTTTCTCTTTGTTATCGGAGGATATTTCCTATGGCCCTATAGTCTTCAAAGGGATCCGAAATATCTGTTCTCAGATTCCACAGAAATAAGTCTAGCAAAGAGATCCACGAAATACAGATGTAACTCTGTGAGATGAATTAACAGAACACTAAGCAGTTTCTCAGAAAGCTTCTTTCCAGATTTCATCTGAGGATATTTCCTTTTTCACCATAGCCCTCTATGGGCTTCCAAATATCACTTTGCCAATTCCACGAAAACTGTCTTAGCGAAAGGCTTCTTGAGGGGAAAGCTGTAACTCTGTGAGATGATTTCACAGAACACAAAGAAGTTTCTCAGAAAGCTTCTTTCTCTTTGTTATCGGAGGATATTTCCTTTGGCCCTATAGTCTTCAATGGGATCCGAAATATCTGTTCTCAGATTCCACAGAAATAAGGCTAGCAAAGAGATCCACGACATACAGATGTAACTCTGTGAGATGAATTAACAGAACACTCAGCAGTTTCTCAGAAAGCTTCCTTCCAGATTTCATCTGAGGATATTTCCTTCTTCACCATAGCACTCTATGGGCTTCCAAATATCACTTTGCCAATTCCACAAGAACTGTCTTAGCGAAAGGCTTCTTGAGGGGAAAGCTGTAACTCTGTGAGATGATTTCACAGAACACAAAGAAGTTTCTCAGAAAGCTTCTTTCTCTTTGTTATCGGAGATTATTTCCTTTGGCCCTATAGTCTTCAATGGGATCCGAAATATCTGTTCTCAGATTCCACAGAAATAAGCCTAGCAAAGAGATCCACGAAATACAGATGTAACTCAGTGAGATGAATTAACAGAACAGTCAGCAGTTTCTTAGAAAGCTTCTTTCCAGATTTCATCTGAGGATATTTCCTTTTTCACCATAGCCCTCTATGGGCTTCCAAATATCGCTTTGCCAATTCCACAAGAACTTTGTTAGCGAAAGGCTTCTTGAGGGGAAAGCTGTAACTCTGTGAGATGATTTCACAGAACACAAAGAAGTTTCTCAGAAAGCTTCTTTCTCTTTGTTATCGGAGGATATTTCCTTTGGCCCTATAGTCTTCAATGGGATCCGAAATATCTGTTCTCAGATTCCACAGAAATAAGGCTAGCAAAGAGATCCACGAAATACAGATGTAACTCTGTGAGATGAATTTTCAGAACACTCAGCAGTTTCTCAGAAAGCTTCTTTCCAGATTTCATCTGAGGATATTTCTATTTTCACCATAGCCCTCTATGGGCTTCCAAATATCACTTTGCCAATTCCACAAGAACTGTCTTAGCGAAAGGCTTCTTGAGGGGAAAGCTGTAACTCTGTGAGATGATTTCACAGAACACAAAGAAGTTTCTCAGAAAGCTTCTTTCTCTTTGTTATCGGAGATTATTTCCTTTGGCCCTATAGTCTTCAATGGGATCCGAAATATCTGTTCTCAGATTCCACAGAAATAAGGCTAGCAAAGAGATCCACGAAATACAGATGTAACTCTGTGAGATGAATTAACAGAACACTCAGCAGTTTCTCAGAAAGCTTCTTTCCAGATTTCATCTGAGGATATTTCCTTTTTCACCATAGCCCTCTATGGGCTTCCAAATATCGCTTTGCCAATTCCACAAGAACTGTCTTAGCGAAAGGCTTCTTGAGGGGAAAGCTGTAACTCTGTGAGATGATTTCACAGAACACAAAGAAGTTTCTCAGAAAGTTTCTTTCTCTTTTTTATCGGAGGATATTTCCTTTGGCCCTATATTCTTCAATGGTATCCGAAATATCTGTTCTCAGATTCCACAGAAATAAGTCTAGCAAAGAGATCCACGACATACAGATGTAACTCTGTGAGATGAATTAACAGAACACTCAGCAGTTTCTCAGAAAGCTTCCTTCCAGATTTCATCTGAGGATATTTCCTTTTTCACCATAGCCCTCTATGGGCTTCCAAATATCAATTTGCCAATTCCACAAGAACTGTCTTAGCGAAAGGCTTCTTGAGGGGAAAGCTGTAACTCTGTGAGATGATTTCACAGAACACAAAGAAGTTTCTCAGAAAGCTTCTTTCTCTTTGTTATCGGAGGATATTTCCTTTGGCCCTATAGTCTTCAATGGGATCCGAAATATCTGTTCTCAGATTCCACAGAAATAAGTCTAGAAAAGAGATCCACGAAATACAGATGTAACTCTGTGAGATGAATTAAGAGAACACTCAGCAGTTTCTCAGAAAGCTTCTTTCCAGATTTCATCTGAGGATATTTCCTTTTTCACCAAAGCCCTCTATGGGCTTCCAAATATCACTTTGCCAATTCCACAAGAACTGTCTTAGCGAAAGGCTTCTTGAGGGGAAAGCTGTAACTCTGTGAGGTGATTTCACAGAACACAAAGAAGTTTCTCAGAAAGCTTCTTTCTCTTTGTTATCGGAGGATATTTCCTTTGGCCCTATAGTCTTCAATAAGATCCGATATATCTGTTCTCAGATTCCACAGAAATAAGTCTAGCAAAGAGATCCACGACATACAGATGTAAATCTGTGAGATGAATTAACAGAACACTCAGCAGTTTCTCAGAAAGCTTCCTTCCAGATTTCATCTGAGGATATTTCCTTTTTCACCATAGCCCTCTATGGGCTTCCAAATATCACTTTGCCAATTCCACAAGAACTGTCTTAGCGAAAGGCTTCTTGAGGGGAAAGCTGTAACTCTGTGAGATGATTTCACAGAACACAAAGAAGTTTCTCAGAAAGCTTCTTTCTCTTTGTTATCAGAGGATATTTCCTTTAGCCCTATAGTCTTCAAAGGGATCCGAAATATCTGTTCTCAGATTCCACAGAAATAAGGCTAGCAAAGAGATCCACGAAATACAGATGTAACTCTGTGAGATGAATTAACAGAACAATAAGCAGTTTCTCAGAAAGCTTCTTTCCAGATTTCAACTGAGGATATTTCCTTTTTCACCATAGCCCTCTAAGGGCTTCCAAATATCACTTTGCCAATTCCACAAGAACTGTCTTAGCGAAAGGCTTCTTGAGTGGAAAGCTGTAACTCTGTGAGATGATTTCACAGAACACAAAGAAGTTTCTCAGAAAGCTTCTTTCTCTTTGTTATCGGAGATTATTTCCTTTGGCCCTATAGTCTTCAACGGGATCCGAAATATCTGTTCTCAGATTCCACAGAAATAAGGATAGCAAAGAGATCCACGAAATACAGATGTAACTCTGTGAGATGAATTAACAGAACACTAAGCAGTTTCTCAGAAAGCTTCTTTCCAGATTTCATCTGAGGATATTTCCTTTTTCACCATAGCCCTCTATGGGCTTCCAAATATCACTTTGCCAATTCCACAAGAACTGTCTTATCGAAAGGCTTCTTGAGGGGAAAGCTGTAACTCTGTGAGATGATTTCACAGAACACAAAGAAGTTTCTCAGAAAGCTTCTTTCTCTTTGTTATCGGAGGATATTTCCTATGGCCCTATAGTCTTCAAAGGGATCCGAAATATCTGTTCTCAGATTCCACAGAAATAAGTCTAGCAAAGAGATCCACGAAATACAGATGTAACTCTGTGAGATGAATTAACAGAACACTAAGCAGTTTCTCAGAAAGCTTCTTTCTCTTTGTTATCGGAGGATATTTCCTTTGGCCCTATAGTCTTCAAAGGGATCCGAAATATCTGTTCTCAGATTCCACAGAAATAAGGCTAGCAAAGAGATCCACGACATACAGATGTAACTCTGTGAGATGAATTAACAGAACACTCAGCAGTTTCTCAGAAAGCTTCCTTCCAGATTTCATCTGAGGATATTTCCTTCTTCACCATAGCACTCTATGGGCTTCCAAATATCACTTTGCCAATTCCACAAGAACTGTCTTAGCGAAAGGCTTCTTGAGGGGAAAGCTGTAACTCTGTGAGATGATTTCACAGAACACAAAGAAGTTTCTCAGAAAGCTTCTTTCTCTTTGTTATCGGAGATTATTTCCTTTGGCCCTATAGTCTTCAATGGGATCCGAAATATCTGTTCTCAGATTCCACAGAAATAAGCCTAGCAAAGAGATCCACGAAATACAGATGTAACTCAGTGAGATGAATTAACAGAACAGTCAGCAGTTTCTTAGAAAGCTTCTTTCCAGATTTCATCTGAGGATATTTCCTTTTTCACCATAGCCCTCTATGGGCTTCCAAATATCACTTTGCCAATTCCACAAGAACTTTGTTAGCGAAAGGCTTCTTGAGGGGAAAGCTGTAACTCTGTGAGATGATTTCACAGAACACAAAGAAGTTTCTCAGAAAGCTTCTTTCTCTTTGTTATCGGAGGATATTTCCTTTGGCCCTATAGTCTTCAATGGGATCCGAAATATCTGTTCTCAGATTCCACAGAAATAAGGCTAGCAAAGAGATCCACGAAATACAGATGTAACTCTGTGAGATGAATTTTCAGAACACTCAGCAGTTTCTCAGAAAGCTTCGTTCCAGATTTCATCTGAGGATATTTCCTTTTTCACCATAGCCCTCTATGGGCTTCCAAATATCACTTTGCCAATTCCACAAGAACTGTCTTAGCGAAAGGCTTCTTGAGGGAAAGCTGTAACTCTGTGAGATGATTTCACAGAACACAAAGAAGATTCTCAGAAAGCTTCTTTCTCTTTGTTATCGGAGGATATTTCCTTTGGCCCTATAGTCTTCAATGGGATCCGAAATATCTGTTCTCAGATTCCACAGAAATAAGGCTAGCAAAGAGATCCACGAAATACAGATGTAACTCTGTGAGATGAATTAACAGAACACTCAGCAGTTTCTCAGAAAGCTTCTTTCCAGATTTCATCTGAGGATATTTCCTTTTTCACCATAGCCCTCTATGGGCTTCCAAATATCACTTTGCCAATTCCACGAAAACTGTCTTAGCGAAAGGCTTCTTGAGGGGAAAGCTGTAACTCTGTGAGATGATTTCACAGAACACAAAGAAGTTTCTCAGAAAGCTTCTTTCTCTTTGTTATCGGAGGATATTTCCTTTGGCCCTATAGTCTTCAATGGGATCCGAAATATCTGTTCTCAGATTCCACAGAAATAAGGCTAGCAAAGAGATCCACGACATACAGATGTAACTCTGTGAGATGAATTAACAGAACACTCAGCAGTTTCTCAGAAAGCTTCCTTCCAGATTTCATCTGAGGATATTTCCTTCTTCACCATAGCACTCTATGGGCTTCCAAATATCACTTTGCCAATTCCACAAGAACTGTCTTAGCGAAAGGCTTCTTGAGGGGAAAGCTGTAACTCTGTGAGATGATTTCACAGAACACAAAGAAGTTTCTCAGAAAGCTTCTTTCTCTTTGTTATCGGAGATTATTTCCTTTGGCCCTATAGTCTTCAATGGGATCCGAAATATCTGTTCTCAGATTCCACAGAAATAAGCCTAGCAAAGAGATCCACGAAATACAGATGTAACTCAGTGAGATGAATTAACAGAACAGTCAGCAGTTTCTTAGAAAGCTTCTTTCCAGATTTCATCTGAGGATATTTCCTTTTTCACCATAGCCATCTATGGGCTTCCAAATATCGCTTTGCCAATTCCACAAGAACTTTGTTAGCGAAAGGCTTCTTGAGGGGAAAGCTGTAACTCTGTGAGATGATTTCACAGAACACAAAGAAGTTTCTCAGAAAGCTTCTTTCTCTTTGTTATCGGAGGATATTTCCTTTGGCCCTATAGTCTTCAATGGGATCCGAAATATCTGTTCTCAGATTCCACAGAAATAAGGCTAGCAAAGAGATCCACGAAATACAGATGTAACTCTGTGAGATGAATTTTCAGAACACTCAGCAGTTTCTCAGAAAGCTTCGTTCCAGATTTCATCTGAGGATATTTCCTTTTTCACCATAGCCCTCTATGGGCTTCCAAATATCACTTTGCCAATTCCACAAGAACTGTCTTAGCGAAAGGCTTCTTGAGGGAAAGCTGTAACTCTGTGAGATGATTTCACAGAACACAAAGAAGATTCTCAGAAAGCTTCTTTCTCTTTGTTATCGGAGGATATTTCCTTTGGCCCTATAGTCTTCAATGGGATCCGAAATATCTGTTCTCAGATTCCACAGAAATAAGGCTAGCAAAGAGATCCACGAAATACAGATGTAACTCTGTGAGATGAATTAACAGAACACTCAGCAGTTTCTCAGAAAGCTTCTTTCCAGATTTCATCTGAGGATATTTCCTTTTTCACCAAAGCCCTCTATGGGCTTCCAAATATCACTTTGCCAATTCCACAAGAACTGTCTTAGCGAAAGGCTTCTTGAGGGGAAAGCTGTAACTCTGTGAGGTGATTTCACAGAACACAAAGAAGTTTCTCAGAAAGCTTCTTTCTCTTTGTTATCGGAGGATATTTCCTTTGGCCCTATAGTCTTCAATAGGATCCGATATATCTGTTCTCAGATTCCACAGAAATAAGTCTAGCAAAGAGATCCAGGACATACAGATGTAACTCTGTGAGATGAATTAACAGAACACTCAGCAGTTTCTCAGAAAGCTTCCTTCCAGATTTCATCTGAGGATATTTCCTTTTTCACCATAGTCCTCTATGGGCTTCCAAATATCACTTTGCCAATTCCACAAGAACTGTCTTAGCGAAAGGCTTCTTGAGGGGAAAGCTGTAACTCTGTGAGATGATTTCACAGAACACAAAGAAGTTTCTCAGAAAGCTTCTTTCTCTTTGTTATCGGAGGATATTTCCTTTGGCCCTATAGTCTTCAAAGGGATCCGAAATATCTGTTCTCAGATTCCACAGAAATAAGGCTAGCAAAGAGATCCACGAAATACAGATGTAACTCTGTGAGATGAATTAACAGAACACTAAGCAGTTTCTCAGAAAGCTTCTTTCCAGATTTCAACTGAGGATATTTCCTTTTTCACCATAGCCCTCTAAGGGCTTCCAAATATCACTTTGCCAATTCCACAAGAACTGTCTTAGCGAAAGGCTTCTTGAGTGGAAAGCTGTAACTCTGTGAGATGATTTCACAGAACACAAAGAAGTTTCTCAGAAAGCTTCTTTCTCTTTGTTATCGGAGATTATTTCCTTTGGCCCTATAGTCTTCAACGGGATCCGAAATATCTGTTCTCAGATTCCACAGAAATAAGGATAGCAAAGAGATCCACGAAATACAGATGTAACTCTGTGAGATGAATTAACAGAACACTAAGCAGTTTCTCAGAAAGCTTCTTTCCAGATTTCATCTGAGGATATTTCCTTTTTCACCATAGCCCTCTATGGGCTTCCAAATATCACTTTGCCAATTCCACAAGAACTGTCTTAGCGAAAGGCTTCTTGAGGGGAAAGCTGTAACTCTGTGAGATGATTTCACAGAACACAAAGAAGTTTCTCAGAAAGCTTCTTTCTCTTTGTTATCGGAGGATATTTCCTATGGCCCTATAGTCTTCAAAGGGATCCGAAATATCTGTTCTCAGATTCCACAGAAATAAGTCTAGCAAAGAGATCCACGAAATACAGATGTAACTCTGTGAGATGAATTAACAGAACACTAAGCAGTTTCTCAGAAAGCTTCTTTCCAGATTTCATCTGAGGATATTTCCTTTTTCACCATAGCCCTCTATGGGCTTCCAAATATCACTTTGCCAATTCCACGAAAACTGTCTTAGCGAAAGGCTTCTTGAGGGGAAAGCTGTAACTCTGTGAGATGATTTCACAGAACACAAAGAAGTTTCTCAGAAAGCTTCTTTCTCTTTGTTATCGGAGGATATTTCCTTTGGCCCTATAGTCTTCAATGGGATCCGAAATATCTGTTCTCAGATTCCACAGAAATAAGGCTAGCAAAGAGATCCACGACATACAGATGTAACTCTGTGAGATGAATTAACAGAACACTCAGCAGTTTCTCAGAAAGCTTCCTTCCAGATTTCATCTGAGGATATTTCCTTCTTCACCATAGCACTCTATGGGCTTCCAAATATCACTTTGCCAATTCCACAAGAACTGTCTTAGCGAAAGGCTTCTTGAGGGGAAAGCTGTAACTCTGTGAGATGATTTCACAGAACACAAAGAAGTTTCTCAGAAAGCTTCTTTCTCTTTGTTATCGGAGATTATTTCCTTTGGCCCTATAGTCTTCAATGGGATCCGAAATATCTGTTCTCAGATTCCACAGAAATAAGTTTAGCAAAGAGATCCACGAAATACAGATGTAACTCTGTGAGATGAATTAACAGAACACTCAGCAGTTTCTCAGAAAGCTTCTTTCCAGATTTCATCTGCGGATATTTCCTTTTTCACCATAGCCCTCCGTGGGCTTCCAAATATCGCTTTGCCAATTCCACAAGAACTGTCTTAGCGAAAGGCTTCTTGAGGGGAAAGCTGTAACTCTGTGAGATGATTTCACAGAACACAAAGAAGTTTCTCAGAAAGCTTCTTTCTCTTTTTTATCGGAGGATTTTTCCTTTGGCCCTATAGTCTTCAATGGGATCCGAAATATCTGTTCTCAGATTCCACAGAAATAAGTCTAGCAAAGAGATCCACGAAATACAGATGTAACTCTGTGAAATGAATTAACAGAACACTAAGCAGTTTCTCAGAAAGCTTCTTTCCAGATTTCATCTGAGGATATTTCCTTTTTCACCATAGCCATCTGTGGGCTTCCAAATATCGCTTTGCCAATTCCACAAGAACTGTCTTAGCGAAAGGCTTCTTGAGGGGAATGCTGTAACTCTGTGAGATGATTTCACAGAACACAAAGAAGTTTCTCAGAAAGCTTCTTTCTCTTTGTTATCGGAGGATATTTCCTTTGGCCCTATAGTCTTCAAAGGGATCGGAAATATCTGTTCTCAGATTCCACAGAAATAAGGCTAGCAAAGATATCCACGAAATACAGATGTAACTCTGTGAGATGAATTAACAGAACACTAAGCAGTTTCTCAGAAAGCTTCCTTCCAGATTTCATCTGAGGATATTTCCTTTTTCACCATAGCCCTCTATGGGCTTCCAAATATCACTTTGCCAATTCCACAAAAACTGTCTTAGCGAAAGGCTTCTTGAGGGGAAAGCTGTAACTCTGTGAGATGATTTCACAGAACACAAAGAAGTTTCTCAGAAAGCTTCTTTCTCTTTGTTATCGGAGGATATTTCCTTTGGCCCTATAGTCTTCAAAGGGATCCGAAATATCTGTTCTCAGATTCCACAGAAATAAGGCTAGCAAAGAGATACACGAAATACAGATGTAACTCTGTGAGATGAATTAACAGAACACTCAGCAGTTTCTCAGAAAGCTTCTTTCCAGATTTCATCTGAGGATATTTCCTTTTTCACCATAGCCCTCTATGGGCTTCCAAATATCACTTTGCCAATTCCACGAAAACTGTCTTAGAGAAAGGCTTCTTGAGGGGAAAGCTGTAACTCTGTGAGATGATTTCACAGAACACAAAGAAGTTTCTCAGAAAGCTTCTTTCTCTTTGTTATCGGAGGATATTTCCTTTGGCCCTATAGTCTTCAATGGGATCCGAAATATCTGTTCTCAGATTCCACAGAAATAAGGCTAGCAAAGAGATCCACGACATACAGATGTAACTCTGTGAGATGAATTAACAGAACACTCAGCAGTTTCTCAGAAAGCTTCCTTCCAGATTTCATCTGAGGATATTTCCTTTTTCACCATAGCCCTCTATGGGCTTCCAAATATCACTTTGCCAATTCCACAAGAACTGTCTTAGCGAAAGGCTTCTTGAGGGGAAAGCTGTAACTCTGTGAGATGATTTCACAGAACACAAAGAAGTTTCTCAGAAAGCTTCTTTCTCTTTGTTATCGGAGATTATTTCCTTTGGCCCTATAGTCTTCAAAGGGATCCGAAATATCTGTTCTCAGATTCCACAGAAATAAGTTTAGCAAAGAGATCCACGAAATACAGATGTAACTCTGTGAGATGAATTAACAGAACACTCAGCAGTTTCTCAGAAAGCTTCTTTCCAGATTTCATCTGCGGATATTTCCTTTTTCACCATAGCCCTCCGTGGGCTTCCAAATATCGCTTTGCCAATTCCACAAGAACTGACTTAGCGAAAGGCTTCTTGAGGGGAAAGCTGTAACTCTGTGAGATGATTTCACAGAACACAAAGAAGTTTCTCAGAAAGCTTCTTTCTCTTTGTTATCGGAGGATATTTCCTTTGGCCCTATAGTCTTCAATGGGATCCGAAATATCTGTTCTCAGATTCCACAGAAATAAGTCTAGCAAAGAGATCCACGAAATACAGATGTAACTCTGTGAGATGAATTAACAGAACACTAAGCAGTTTCTCAGAAAGCTTCTTTCCAGATTTCATCTGAGGATATTTCCTTTTTCACCAAAGCCCTCTATGGGCTTCCAAATATCGCTTTGCCAATTCCACAAGAACTGTCTTAGCGAAAGGCTTCTTGAGGGGAAAGCTGTAACTCTGTGAGATGATTTCACAGAACACAAAGAAGTTTCTCAGAAAGCTTCTTTCTCTTTTTTATCGGAGGATTTTTCCTTTGGCCCTATAGTCTTCAAAGGGATCCGAAATATCTGTTCTCACATTCCACAGAAATAAGTCTAGCAAAGAGATCCACGAAATACAGATGTAACTCTGTGAGATGAATTAACAGAACACTAAGCAGTTTCTCAGAAAGCTTCTTTCCAGATTTCATCTGAGGATATTTCCTTTTTCACCATAGCCCTCTATGGGCTTCCAAATATCACTTTGCCAATTCCACAAAAACTGTCTTAGCGAAAGGCTTCTTGAGGGGAAAGCTGTAACTCTGTGAGATGATTTCACAGAACACAAAGAAGTTTCTCAGAAAGCTTCTTTCTCTTTGTAATCGGAGGATATTTCCTTTGGCCCTATAGTCTTCAATGGGATCCGAAATATCTGTTCTCAGATTCCACAGAAATAAGTCTAGCAAAGACATCCACGAAATACAGCTGTAACTCAGTGAGATGAATTAACAGAACCCTAAGCAGTTTCTCAGAAAGCTTCTTTCCAGATTTCATCTGAGGATATTTCCTTTTTCACCATAGCCCTCTATGGGCTTCCAAATATCACTTTGCCAATTCCACGAAAACTGTCTTAGCGAAAGGCTTCTTGAGAGGAAAGCTGTATCTCTGTGAGATGATTTCACAGAACACAAAGAAGTTTCTCAGAAAGCTTCTTTCTCTTTGTTGTCGGAGGATATTTCCTTTGGCCCTATAGTCTTCAATGGGATCCGAAATATCTGTTCTCAGATTCCACAGAAATAAGGCTAGAAAAGAGATCCACGACATACAGATGTAACTCTGTGAGATGAATTAACACAACACTCAGCAGTTTCTCAGAAAGCTTCCTTCCAGATTTCATCTGAGGATATTTCCTTTTTCACCAGAGCCCTCTAGGGGCTTCCAAATATCACTTTGCCAATTCCACAAGAACTGTCTTAGCGAAAGGCTTCTTGAGGGGAAAGCGTAACTCTGTGAGATGATTTCACAGAACACAAAGAAGTTTCTCAGAAAGCTTCTTTCTCTTTGTTATCGGAGATTATTTCCTTTGGCCCTATAGTCTTCAAAGGGATCCGAAATATCTGTTCCCAGATTCCACAGAAATAAGTCTAGCAAAAAGATCCACGAAATACAGATGTAACTCTGTGAGATGAATTAACAGAACACTAAGCAGTTTCTCAGAAAGCTTCTTTCCAGATTTCATCTGAGGATATTTCCTTTTTCACCATAGCCCTCTATGGGCTTCCAAATATCGCTTTGCCAATTCCACAAGAACTGTCTTAGCGAAAGGCTTCTTGAGGGGAAAGCTGTAACTCTGTGAGATGATTTCACAGAACACAAAGAAGTTTCTCAGAAAGCTTCTTTCTCTTTTTTATCGGAGGATATTTCCTTTGGCCCTATAGTCTTCAAAGGGACCCGAAATATCTGTTCTCACATTCCACAGAAATAAGGCTAGCAAAGAGATCCACGAAATACAGATGTAACTCTGTGAGATGAATTAACAGAACACTAAGCAGTTTCTCAGAAAGCTTCTTTCCAGATTTCATCTGAGGATATTTCCTTTTTCACCACAGCCCCCTATGGGCTTCCAAATATCACTTTGCCAATTCCACAAGAACTGTCTTAGCGAAAGGCTATTTGAGGGGAAAGCTGTAACTCTGTGAGATGATTTCACAGAACACATAGAAGTTTCTCAGAAAGCTTCTTTCTCTTTGTTATCGGAGATTATTTCCTTTGGCCCTATAGTCTTCAAAGGGATCCGAAATATCTGTTGTCAGATCCAACAGAAATAAGTCTAGCAAAGAGATCCACGAAATACAGATGTAACTCTGTGAGATGAATTAACAGAACACTCAGCAGTTTCTCAGAAAGCTTCTTTCCAGATTTCATCTGAGGATATTTCCTTTTTCACCATAGCCCTCTATGGGCTTCCAAATATCACTTTGCCAATTCCACGAAAACTGTCTTAGAGAAAGGCTTCTTGAGGGGAAAGCTGTAACTCTGTGAGATGATTTCACAGAACACAAAGAAGTTTCTCAGAAAGCTTCTTTCTCTTTGTTATCGGAGGATATTTCCTTTGGCCCTATAGTCTTCAATGGGATCCGAAATATCTGTTCTCAGATTCCACAGAAATAAGTCTAGCAAAGAGATCCACGACATACAGATGTAACTCTGTGAGATGAATTAACAGAACACTCAGCAGTTTCTCAGAAAGCTTCCTTCCAGATTTCATCTGAGGATATTTCCTTTTTCACCATAGCCCTCTATGGGCTTCCAAATATCACTTTGCCAATTCCACAAGAACTGTCTTAGCGAAAGGCTTCTTGAGGGGAAAGCTGTAACTCTGTGAGATGATTTCACAGAACACAAAGAAGTTTCTCAGAAAGCTTCTTTCTCTTTGTTATCGGAGATTATTTCCTTTGGCCCTATAGTCTTCAATGGGATCAGAAATATCTGTTCTCAGATTCCACAGAAATAAGTCTAGCAAAGAGATCCACGAAATACAGATGTAACTCTGTGAAATGAATTAACAGAACACTAAGCAGTTTCTCAGAAAGCTTCTTTCCAGATTTCATCTGAGGATATTTCCTTTTTCACCATAGCCCTCTGTGGGCTTCCAAATATCGCTTTGCCAATTCCACAAGAACTGTCTTAGCGAAAGGCTTCTTGAGGGGAATGCTGTAACTCTGTGAGATGATTTCACAGAACACAAAGAAGTTTCTCAGAAAGCTTCTTTCTCTTTGTTATCGGAGGATATTTCCTTTGGCCCTATAGTCTTCAAAGGGATCGGAAATATCTGTTCTCAGATTCCACAGAAATAAGGCTAGCAAAGATATCCACGAAATACAGATGTAACTCTGTGAGATGAATTAACAGAACACTAAGCAGTTTCTCAGAAAGCTTCCTTCCAGATTTCATCTGAGAATATTTCCTTTTTCACCATAGCCCTCTATGGGCTTCCAAATATCACTTTGCCAATTCCAC
This sequence comes from Macaca nemestrina, assembly GCF_043159975.1. NCBI lineage: Eukaryota > Metazoa > Chordata > Mammalia > Primates > Cercopithecidae > Macaca > Macaca nemestrina. The sequence continues at coordinate 31,675 of NW_027257620.1, forward strand.
AAAAACTGTCTTAGCGAAAGGCTTCTTGAGGGGAAAGCTGTAACTCTGTGAGATGATTTCACAGAACACAAAGAAGTTTCTCAGAAAGCTTCTTTCTCTTTGTTATCGGAGGATATTTCCTTTGGCCCTATAGTCTTCAAAGGGATCCGAAATATCTGTTCTCAGATTCCACAGAAATAAGGCTAGCAAAGAGATACACGAAATACAGATGTAACTCTGTGAGATGAATTAACAGAACACTCAGCAGTTTCTCAGAAAGCTTCTTTCCAGATGTCATCTGAGGATATTTCCTTTTTCACCATAGCCCTCTATGGGCTTCCAAATATCACTTTGCCAATTCCACGAAAACTGTCTTAGAGAAAGGCTTCTTGAGGGGAAAGCTGTAACTCTGTGAGATGATTTCACAGAACACAAAGAAGTTTCTCAGAAAGCTTCTTTCTCTTTGTTATCGGAGGATATTTCCTTTGGCCCTATAGTCTTCAATGGGATCCGAAATATCTGTTCTCAGATTCCACAGAAATAAGGCTAGCAAAGAGATCCACGACATACAGATGTAACTCTGTGAGATGAATTAACAGAACACTAAGCAGTTTCTCAGAAAGCTTCTTTCCAGATTTCATCTGAGGATATTTCCTTTTTCACCATAGCCCTCTATGGGCTTCCAAATATCGCTTTGCCAATTCCACAAGAACTGTCTTAGCGAAAGGCTTCTTGAGGGGAAAGCTGTAACTCTGTGAGATGATTTCACAGAACACAAAGAAGTTTCTCAGAAAGCTTCTTTCTCTTTTTTATCGGAGGATATTTCCTTTGGCCCTATAGTCTTCAAAGGGACCCGAAATATCTGTTCTCACATTCCACAGAAATAAGGCTAGCAAAGAGATCCACGAAATACAGATGTAACTCTGTGAGATGAATTAACAGAACACTAAGCAGTTTCTCAGAAAGCTTCTTTCCAGATTTCATCTGAGGATATTTCCTTTTTCACCACAGCCCCCTATGGGCTTCCAAATATCACTTTGCCAATTCCACAAGAACTGTCTTAGCGAAAGGCTATTTGAGGGGAAAGCTGTAACTCTGTGAGATGATTTCACAGAACACATAGAAGTTTCTCAGAAAGCTTCTTTCTCTTTGTTATCGGAGATTATTTCCTTTGGCCCTATAGTCTTCAAAGGGATCCGAAATATCTGTTGTCAGATCCAACAGAAATAAGTCTAGCAAAGAGATCCACGAAATACAGATGTAACTCTGTGAGATGAATTAACAGAACACTCAGCAGTTTCTCAGAAAGCTTCTTTCCAGATTTCATCTGAGGATATTTCCTTTTTCACCATAGCCCTCTATGGGCTTCCAAATATCACTTTGCCAATTCCACGAAAACTGTCTTAGAGAAAGGCTTCTTGAGGGGAAAGCTGTAACTCTGTGAGATGATTTCACAGAACACAAAGAAGTTTCTCAGAAAGCTTCTTTCTCTTTGTTATCGGAGGATATTTCCTTTGGCCCTATAGTCTTCAATGGGATCCGAAATATCTGTTCTCAGATTCCACAGAAATAAGTCTAGCAAAGAGATCCACGACATACAGATGTAACTCTGTGAGATGAATTAACAGAACACTCAGCAGTTTCTCAGAAAGCTTCCTTCCAGATTTCATCTGAGGATATTTCCTTTTTCACCATAGCCCTCTATGGGCTTCCAAATATCACTTTGCCAATTCCACAAGAACTGTCTTAGCGAAAGGCTTCTTGAGGGGAAAGCTGTAACTCTGTGAGATGATTTCACAGAACACAAAGAAGTTTCTCAGAAAGCTTCTTTCTCTTTGTTATCGGAGATTATTTCCTTTGGCCCTATAGTCTTCAATGGGATCAGAAATATCTGTTCTCAGATTCCACAGAAATAAGTCTAGCAAAGAGATCCACGAAATACAGATGTAACTCTGTGAAATGAATTAACAGAACACTAAGCAGTTTCTCAGAAAGCTTCTTTCCAGATTTCATCTGAGGATATTTCCTTTTTCACCATAGCCCTCTGTGGGCTTCCAAATATCGCTTTGCCAATTCCACAAGAACTGTCTTAGCGAAAGGCTTCTTGAGGGGAATGCTGTAACTCTGTGAGATGATTTCACAGAACACAAAGAAGTTTCTCAGAAAGCTTCTTTCTCTTTGTTATCGGAGGATATTTCCTTTGGCCCTATAGTCTTCAAAGGGATCGGAAATATCTGTTCTCAGATTCCACAGAAATAAGGCTAGCAAAGATATCCACGAAATACAGATGTAACTCTGTGAGATGAATTAACAGAACACTAAGCAGTTTCTCAGAAAGCTTCCTTCCAGATTTCATCTGAGAATATTTCCTTTTTCACCATAGCCCTCTATGGGCTTCCAAATATCACTTTGCCAATTCCACAAAAACTGTCTTAGCGAAAGGCTTCTTGAGGGGAAAGCTGTAACTCTGTGAGATGATTTCACAGAACACAAAGAAGTTTCTCAGAAAGCTTCTTTCTCTTTGTTATCGGAGGATATTTCCTTTGGCCCTATAGTCTTCAAAGGGATCCGAAATATCTGTTCTCAGATTCCACAGAAATAAGGCTAGCAAAGAGATACACGAAATACAGATGTAACTCTGTGAGATGAATTAACAGAACACTCAGCAGTTTCTCAGAAAGCTTCTTTCCAGATGTCATCTGAGGATATTTCCTTTTTCACCATAGCCCTCTATGGGCTTCCAAATATCACTTTGCCAATTCCACGAAAACTGTCTTAGAGAAAGGCTTCTTGAGGGGAAAGCTGTAACTCTGTGAGATGATTTCACAGAACACAAAGAAGTTTCTCAGAAAGCTTCTTTCTCTTTGTTATCGGAGGATATTTCCTTTGGCCCTATAGTCTTCAATGGGATCCGAAATATCTGTTCTCAGATTCCACAGAAATAAGGCTAGCAAAGAGATCCACGACATACAGATGTAACTCTGTGAGATGAATTAACAGAACACTCAGCAGTTTCTCAGAAAGCTTCCTTCCAGATTTCATCTGAGGATATTTCCTTTTTCACCATAGCCCTCTATGGGCTTCCAAATATCACTTTGCCAATTCCACGAAAACTGTCTTAGCGAAAGGCTTCTTGAGAGGAAAGCTGTAACTCGTGAGATGATTTCACAGAATACAAAGAAGTTTCTCAGAAAGCTTCTTTCTCTTTGTTATCGGATGATATTTCCTTTGGCCCTATAGTCTTCAATGGGATCCGAAATATCTGTTCTCAGATTCCACAGAAATAAGGCTAGCAAAGAGATCCACGACATACCGATGTAACTCTGTGAGATGAAATAACAGAACACTCAGCAGTTTCTCAGAAAGCTTCCTTCCAGATTTCATCTGAGGATATTTCCTTTTTCACCATAGCCCTCTATGGGCTTCCAAATATCACTTTGCCAATTCCACAAGAACTGTCTTAGCGAAAGGCTTCTTGAGGGGAAAGCTGTAACTCTGTGAGATGATTTCACAGAACACAAAGAAGTTTCTCAGAAAGCTTCTTTCTCTTTGTTATCGGAGATTATTTCCTTTGGCCCTATAGTCTTCAATGGGATCAGAAATATCTGTTCTCAGATTCCACAGAAATAAGTCTAGCAAAGAGATCCACGAAATACAGATGTAACTCTGTGAAATGAATTAACAGAACACTAAGCAGTTTCTCAGAAAGCTTCTTTCCAGATTTCATCTGAGGATATTTCCTTTTTCACCATAGCCCTCTGTGGGCTTCCAAATATCGCTTTGCCAATTCCACAAGAACTGTCTTAGCGAAAGGCTTCTTGAGGGGAATGCTGTAACTCTGTGAGATGATTTCACAGAACACAAAGAAGTTTCTCAGAAAGCTTCTTTCTCTTTGTTATCGGAGGATATTTCCTTTGGCCCTATAGTCTTCAAAGGGATCGGAAATATCTGTTCTCAGATTCCACAGAAATAAGGCTAGCAAAGATATCCACGAAATACAGATGTAACTCTGTGAGATGAATTAACAGAACACTAAGCAGTTTCTCAGAAAGCTTCCTTCCAGATTTCATCTGAGGATATTTCCTTTTTCACCATAGCCCTCTATGGGCTTCCAAATATCACTTTGCCAATTCCACAAAAACTGTCTTAGCGAAAGGCTTCTTGAGGGGAAAGCTGTAACTCTGTGAGATGATTTCACAGAACACAAAGAAGTTTCTCAGAAAGCTTCTTTCTCTTTGTTATCGGAGGATATTTCCTTTGGCCCTATAGTCTTCAAAGGGATCCGAAATATCTGTTCTCAGATTCCACAGAAATAAGGCTAGCAAAGAGATACACGAAATACAGATGTAACTCTGTGAGATGAATTAACAGAACACTCAGCAGTTTCTCAGAAAGCTTCTTTCCAGATTTCATCTGAGGATATTTCCTTTTTCACCATAGCCCTCTATGGGCTTCCAAATATCACTTTGCCAATTCCACGAAAACTGTCTTAGAGAAAGGCTTCTTGAGGGGAAAGCTGTAACTCTGTGAGATGATTTCACAGAACACAAAGAAGTTTCTCAGAAAGCTTCTTTCTCTTTGTTATCGGAGGATATTTCCTTTGGCCCTATAGTCTTCAATGGGATCCGAAATATCTGTTCTCAGATTCCACAGAAATAAGGCTAGCAAAGAGATCCACGACATACAGATGTAACTCTGTGAGATGAATTAACAGAACACTCAGCAGTTTCTCAGAAAGCTTCCTTCCAGATTTCATCTGAGGATATTTCCTTTTTCACCATAGCCCTCTATGGGCTTCCAAATATCACTTTGCCAATTCCACAAGAACTGTCTTAGCGAAAGGCTTCTTGAGGGGAAAGCTGTAACTCTGTGAGATGATTTCACAGAACACAAAGAAGTTTCTCAGAAAGCTTCTTTCTCTTTGTTATCGGAGATTATTTCCTTTGGCCCTATAGTCTTCAAAGGGATCCGAAATATCTGTTCTCAGATTCCACAGAAATAAGTTTAGCAAAGAGATCCACGAAATACAGATGTAACTCTGTGAGATGAATTAACAGAACACTCAGCAGTTTCTCAGAAAGCTTCTTTCCAGATTTCATCTGCGGATATTTCCTTTTTCACCATAGCCCTCCGTGGGCTTCCAAATATCGCTTTGCCAATTCCACAAGAACTGTCTTAGCGAAAGGCTTCTTGAGGGGAAAGCTGTAACTCTGTGAGATGATTTCACAGAACACAAAGAAGTTTCTCAGAAAGCTTCTTTCTCTTTTTTATCGGAGGATTTTTCCTTTGGCCCTATAGTCTTCAATGGGATCCGAAATATCTGTTCTCAGATTCCACAGAAATAAGTCTAGCAAAGAGATCCACGAAATACAGATGTAACTCTGTGAAATGAATTAACAGAACACTAAGCAGTTTCTCAGAAAGCTTCTTTCCAGATTTCATCTGAGGATATTTCCTTTTTCACCATAGCCATCTGTGGGCTTCCAAATATCGCTTTGCCAATTCCACAAGAACTGTCTTAGCGAAAGGCTTCTTGAGGGGAATGCTGTAACTCTGTGAGATGATTTCACAGAACACAAAGAAGTTTCTCAGAAAGCTTCTTTCTCTTTGTTATCGGAGGATATTTCCTTTGGCCCTATAGTCTTCAAAGGGATCGGAAATATCTGTTCTCAGATTCCACAGAAATAAGGCTAGCAAAGATATCCACGAAATACAGATGTAACTCTGTGAGATGAATTAACAGAACACTAAGCAGTTTCTCAGAAAGCTTCCTTCCAGATTTCATCTGAGGATATTTCCTTTTTCACCATAGCCCTCTATGGGCTTCCAAATATCACTTTGCCAATTCCACAAAAACTGTCTTAGCGAAAGGCTTCTTGAGGGGAAAGCTGTAACTCTGTGAGATGATTTCACAGAACACAAAGAAGTTTCTCAGAAAGCTTCTTTCTCTTTGTTATCGGAGGATATTTCCTTTGGCCCAATAGTCTTCAAAGGGATCCGAAATATCTGTTCTCAGATTCCACAGAAATAAGGCTAGCAAAGAGATACACGAAATACAGATGTAACTCTGTGAGATGAATTAACAGAACACTCAGCAGTTTCTCAGAAAGCTTCTTTCCAGATTTCATCTGAGGATATTTCCTTTTTCACCATAGCCCTCTATGGGCTTCCAAATATCACTTTGCCAATTCCACGAAAACTGTCTTAGAGAAAGGCTTCTTGAGGGGAAAGCTGTAACTCTGTGAGATGATTTCACAGAACACAAAGAAGTTTCTCAGAAAGCTTCTTTCTCTTTGTTATCGGAGGATATTTCCTTTGGCCCTATAGTCTTCAATGGGATCCGAAATATCTGTTCTCAGATTCCACAGAAATAAGGCTAGCAAAGAGATCCACGACATACAGATGTAACTCTGTGAGATGAATTAACAGAACACTCAGCAGTTTCTCAGAAAGCTTCCTTCCAGATTTCATCTGAGGATATTTCCTTTTTCACCATAGCCCTCTATGGGCTTCCAAATATCACTTTGCCAATTCCACAAGAACTGTCTTAGCGAAAGGCTTCTTGAGGGGAAAGCTGTAACTCTGTGAGATGATTTCACAGAACACAAAGAAGTTTCTCAGAAAGCTTCTTTCTCTTTGTTATCGGAGATTATTTCCTTTGGCCCTATAGTCTTCAAAGGGATCCGAAATATCTGTTCTCAGATTCCACAGAAATAAGTTTAGCAAAGAGATCCACGAAATACAGATGTAACTCTGTGAGATGAATTAACAGAACACTCAGCAGTTTCTCAGAAAGCTTCTTTCCAGATTTCATCTGCGGATATTTCCTTTTTCACCATAGCCCTCCGTGGGCTTCCAAATATCGCTTTGCCAATTCCACAAGAACTGACTTAGCGAAAGGCTTCTTGAGGTGAAAGCTGTAACTCTGTGAGATGATTTCACAGAACACAAAGAAGTTTCTCAGAAAGCTTCTTTCTCTTTGTTATCGGAGGATATTTCCTTTGGCCCTATAGTCTTCAATGGGATCCGAAATATCTGTTCTCAGATCCCACAGAAATAAGTCTAGCAAAGAGATCCACGAAATACAGATGTAACTCTGTGAGATGAATTAACAGAACACTAAGCAGTTTCTCAGAAAGCTTCTTTCCAGATTTCATCTGAGGATATTTCCTTTTTCACCATAGCCCTCTATGGGCTTCCAAATATCGCTTTGCCAATTCCACAAGAACTGTCTTAGCGAAAGGCTTCTTGAGGGGAAAGCTGTAACTCTGTGAGATGATTTCACAGAACACAAAGAAGTTTCTCAGAAAGCTTCTTTCTCTTTTTTATCGGAGGATTTTTCCTTTGGCCCTATAGTCTTCAAAGGGATCCGAAATATCTGTTCTCACATTCCACAGAAATAAGTCTAGCAAAGAGATCCACGAAATACAGATGTAACTCTGTGAGATGAATTAACAGAACACTAAGCAGTTTCTCAGAAAGCTTCTTTCCAGATTTCATCTGAGGATATTTCCTTTTTCACCATAGCCCTCTATGGGCTTCCAAATATCACTTTGCCAATTCCACAAAAACTGTCTTAGCGAAAGGCTTCTTGAGGGGAAAGCTGTAACTCTGTGAGATGATTTCACAGAACACAAAGAAGTTTCTCAGAAAGCTTCTTTCTCTTTGTAATCGGAGGATATTTCCTTTGGCCCTATAGTCTTCAATGGGATCCGAAATATCTGTTCTCAGATTCCACAGAAATAAGTCTAGCAAAGACATCCACGAAATACAGCTGTAACTCAGTGAGATGAATTAACAGAACCCTAAGCAGTTTCTCAGAAAGCTTCTTTCCAGATTTCATCTGAGGATATTTCCTTTTTCACCATAGCCCTCTATGGGCTTCCAAATATCACTTTGCCAATTCCACGAAAACTGTCTTAGCGAAAGGCTTCTTGAGAGGAAAGCTGTATCTCTGTGAGATGATTTCACAGAACACAAAGAAGTTTCTCAGAAAGCTTCTTTCTCTTTGTTGTCGGAGGATATTTCCTTTGGCCCTATAGTCTTCAATGGGATCCGAAATATCTGTTCTCAGATTCCACAGAAATAAGGCTAGAAAAGAGATCCACGACATACAGATGTAACTCTGTGAGATGAATTAACACAACACTCAGCAGTTTCTCAGAAAGCTTCCTTCCAGATTTCATCTGAGGATATTTCCTTTTTCACCAGAGCCCTCTAGGGGCTTCCAAATATCACTTTGCCAATTCCACAAGAACTGTCTTAGCGAAAGGCTTCTTGAGGGGAAAGCGTAACTCTGTGAGATGATTTCACAGAACACAAAGAAGTTTCTCAGAAAGCTTCTTTCTCTTTGTTATCGGAGATTATTTCCTTTGGCCCTATAGTCTTCAAAGGGATCCGAAATATCTGTTCCCAGATTCCACAGAAATAAGTCTAGCAAAAAGATCCACGAAATACAGATGTAACTCTGTGAGATGAATTAACAGAACACTAAGCAGTTTCTCAGAAAGCTTCTTTCCAGATTTCATCTGAGGATATTTCCTTTTTCACCATAGCCCTCTATGGGCTTCCAAATATCGCTTTGCCAATTCCACAAGAACTGTCTTAGCGAAAGGCTTCTTGAGGGGAAAGCTGTAACTCTGTGAGATGATTTCACAGAACACAAAGAAGTTTCTCAGAAAGCTTCTTTCTCTTTTTTATCGGAGGATATTTCCTTTGGCCCTATAGTCTTCAAAGGGACCCGAAATATCTGTTCTCACATTCCACAGAAATAAGGCTAGCAAAGAGATCCACGAAATACAGATGTAACTCTGTGAGATGAATTAACAGAACACTAAGCAGTTTCTCAGAAAGCTTCTTTCCAGATTTCATCTGAGGATATTTCCTTTTTCACCACAGCCCCCTATGGGCTTCCAAATATCACTTTGCCAATTCCACAAGAACTGTCTTAGCGAAAGGCTATTTGAGGGGAAAGCTGTAACTCTGTGAGATGATTTCACAGAACACATAGAAGTTTCTCAGAAAGCTTCTTTCTCTTTGTTATCGGAGATTATTTCCTTTGGCCCTATAGTCTTCAAAGGGATCCGAAATATCTGTTGTCAGATCCAACAGAAATAAGTCTAGCAAAGAGATCCACGAAATACAGATGTAACTCTGTGAGATGAATTAACAGAACACTCAGCAGTTTCTCAGAAAGCTTCTTTCCAGATTTCATCTGAGGATATTTCCTTTTTCACCATAGCCCTCTATGGGCTTCCAAATATCACTTTGCCAATTCCACGAAAACTGTCTTAGAGAAAGGCTTCTTGAGGGGAAAGCTGTAACTCTGTGAGATGATTTCACAGAACACAAAGAAGTTTCTCAGAAAGCTTCTTTCTCTTTGTTATCGGAGGATATTTCCTTTGGCCCTATAGTCTTCAATGGGATCCGAAATATCTGTTCTCAGATTCCACAGAAATAAGTCTAGCAAAGAGATCCACGACATACAGATGTAACTCTGTGAGATGAATTAACAGAACACTCAGCAGTTTCTCAGAAAGCTTCCTTCCAGATTTCATCTGAGGATATTTCCTTTTTCACCATAGCCCTCTATGGGCTTCCAAATATCACTTTGCCAATTCCACAAGAACTGTCTTAGCGAAAGGCTTCTTGAGGGGAAAGCTGTAACTCTGTGAGATGATTTCACAGAACACAAAGAAGTTTCTCAGAAAGCTTCTTTCTCTTTGTTATCGGAGATTATTTCCTTTGGCCCTATAGTCTTCAAAGGGATCCGAAATATCTGTTCTCAGATTCCACAGAAATAAGTTTAGCAAAGAGATCCACGAAATACAGATGTAACTCTGTGAGATGAATTAACAGAACACTCAGCAGTTTCTCAGAAAGCTTCTTTCCAGATTTCATCTGCGGATATTTCCTTTTTCACCATAGCCCTCCGTGGGCTTCCAAATATCGCTTTGCCAATTCCACAAGAACTGTCTTAGCGAAAGGCTTCTTGAGGGGAAAGCTGTAACTCTGTGAGATGATTTCACAGAACACAAAGAAGTTTCTCAGAAAGCTTCTTTCTCTTTTTTATCGGAGGATATTTCCTTTGGCCCTATAGTCTTCAAAGGGATCCGAAATATCTGTTCTCAGATTCCACAGAAATAAGTCTAGCAAAGAGATCCACGAAATACAGATGTAACTCTGTGAGATGAATTAACAGAACACTAAGCAGTTTCTCAGAAAGCTTCTTTCCAGATTTCATCTGAGGATATTTCCTTTTTCACCATAGCCCTCTATGGGCTTCCAAATATCGCTTTGCCAATTCCACAAGAACTGTCTTAGCGAAAGGCTTCTTGAGGGGAAAGCTGTAACTCTGTGAGATGATTTCACAGAACACAAAGAAGTTTCTCAGAAAGCTTCTTTCTCTTTTTTATCGGAGGATTTTTCCTTTGGCCCTATAGTCTTCAATGGGATCCGAAATATCTGTTCTGAGATTCCACAGAAATAAGTCTAGCAAAGAGATCCACGAAATACAGATGTAACTCTGTGAAATGAATTAACAGAACACTAAGCAGTTTCTCAGAAAGCTTCTTTCCAGATTTCATCTGAGGATATTTCCTTTTTCACCATAGCCATCTGTGGGCTTCCAAATATCGCTTTGCCAATTCCACAAGAACTGTCTTAGCGAAAGGCTTCTTGAGGGGAATGCTGTAACTCTGTGAGATGATTTCACAGAACACAAAGAAGTTTCTCAGAAAGCTTCTTTCTCTTTGTTATCGGAGGATATTTCCTTTGGCCCTATAGTCTTCAAAGGGATCGGAAATATCTGTTCTCAGATTCCACAGAAATAAGGCTAGCAAAGATATCCACGAAATACAGATGTAACTCTGTGAGATGAATTAACAGAACACTAAGCAGTTTCTCAGAAAGCTTCCTTCCAGATTTCATCTGAGGATATTTCCTTTTTCACCATAGCCCTCTATGGGCTTCCAAATATCACTTTGCCAATTCCACAAAAACTGTCTTAGCGAAAGGCTTCTTGAGGGGAAAGCTGTAACTCTGTGAGATGATTTCACAGAACACAAAGAAGTTTCTCAGAAAGCTTCTTTCTCTTTGTTATCGGAGGATATTTCCTTTGGCCCTATAGTCTTCAAAGGGATCCGAAATATCTGTTCTCAGATTCCACAGAAATAAGGCTAGCAAAGAGATACACGAAATACAGATGTAACTCTGTGAGATGAATTAACAGAACACTCAGCAGTTTCTCAGAAATCTTCTTTCCAGATTTCATCTGAGGATATTTCCTTTTTCACCATAGCCCTCTATGGGCTTCGAAATATCACTTTGCCAATTCCACGAAAACTGTCTTAGAGAAAGGCTTCTTGAGGGGAAAGCTGTAACTCTGTGAGATGATTTCACAGAACACAAAGAAGTTTCTCAGAAAGCTTCTTTCTCTTTGTTATCGGAGGATATTTCCTTTGGCCCTATAGTCTTCAAAGGGATCCGAAATATCTGTTGTCAGATTCCACAGAAATAAGTCTAGCAAAGAGATCCACGAAATACAGACGTAACTCTGTGAGATGAATTAACAGAACACTCAGCAGTTTCTCAGAAAGCTTCTTTCCAGATTTCATCTGAGGATATTTCCTTTTTCACCATAGCCCTCTATGGGCTTCCAAATATCACTTTGCCAATTCCACGAAAACTGTCTTAGAGAAAGGCTTCTTGAGGGGAAAGCTGTAACTCTGTGAGATGATTTCACAGAACACAAAGAAGTTTCTCAGAAAGCTTCTTTCTCTTTGTTATCGGAGGATATTTCCTTTGGCCCTATAGTCTTCAATGGGATCCGAAATATCTGTTCTCAGATTCCACAGAAATAAGTCTAGCAAAGAGATCCACGACATACAGATGTAACTCTGTGAGATGAATTAACAGAACACTCAGCAGTTTCTCAGAAAGCTTCCTTCCAGATTTCATCTGAGGATATTTCCTTTTTCACCATAGCCCTCTATGGGCTTCCAAATATCACTTTGCCAATTCCACAAGAACTGTCTTAGCGAAAGGCTTCTTGAGGGGAAAGCTGTAACTCTGTGAGATGATTTCACAGAACACAAAGAAGTTTCTCAGAAAGCTTCTTTCTCTTTGTTATCGGAGATTATTTCCTTTGGCCCTATAGTCTTCAAAGGGATCCGAAATATCTGTTCTCAGATTCCACAGAAATAAGTTTAGCAAAGAGATCCACGAAATACAGATGTAACTCTGTGAGATGAATTAACAGAACACTCAGCAGTTTCTCAGAAAGCTTCTTTCCAGATTTCATCTGCGGATATTTCCTTTTTCACCATAGCCCTCCGTGGGCTTCCAAATATCGCTTTGCCAATTCCACAAGAACTGTCTTAGCGAAAGGCTTCTTGAGGGGAAAGCTGTAACTCTGTGAGATGATTTCACAGAACACAAAGAAGTTTCTCAGAAAGCTTCTTTCTCTTTGTTATCGGAGGATATTTCCTTTGGCCCTATAGTCTTCAATGGGATCCGAAATATCTGTTCTCAGATTCCACAGAAATAAGTCTAGCAAAGAGATCCACGAAATACAGATGTAACTCTGTGAGATGAATTAACAGAACACTAAGCAGTTTCTCAGAAAGCTTCTTTCCAGATTTCATCTGAGGATATTTCCTTTTTCACCATAGCCCTCTATGGGCTTCCAAATATCGCTTTGCCAATTCCACAAGAACTGTCTTAGCGAAAGGCTTCTTGAGGGGAAAGCTGTAACTCTGTGAGGTGATTTCACAGAACACAAAGAAGTTTCTCAGAAAGCTTCTTTCTCTTTTTTATCGGAGGATTTTTCCTTTGGCCCTATAGTCTTCAATGGGATCCGAAATATCTGTTCTGAGATTCCACAGAAATAAGTCTAGCAAAGAGATCCACGAAATACAGATGTAACTCTGTGAAATGAATTAACAGAACACTAAGCAGTTTCTCAGAAAGCTTCTTTCCAGATTTCATCTGAGGATATTTCCTTTTTCACCATAGCCATCTGTGGGCTTCCAAATATCGCTTTGCCAATTCCACAAGAACTGTCTTAGCGAAAGGCTTCTTGAGGGGAATGCTGTAACTCTGTGAGATGATTTCACAGAACACAAAGAAGTTTCTCAGAAAGCTTCTTTCTCTTTGTTATCGGAGGATATTTCCTTTGGCCCTATAGTCTTCAAAGGGATCGGAAATATCTGTTCTCAGATTCCACAGAAATAAGGCTAGCAAAGATATCCACGAAATACAGATGTAACTCTGTGAGATGAATTAACAGAATACTAAGCAGTTTCTCAGAAAGCTTCCTTCCAGATTTCATCTGAGGATATTTCCTTTTTCACCATAGCCCTCTATGGGCTTCGAAATATCACTTTGCCAATTCCACAAAAACTGTCTTAGCGAAAGGCTTCTTGAGGGGAAAGCTGTAACTCTGTGAGATGATTTCACAGAACACAAAGAAGTTTCTCAGAAAGCTTCTTTCTCTTTGTTATCGGAGGATATTTCCTTTGGCCCTATAGTCTTCAAAGGGATCCGAAATATCTGTTCTCAGATTCCACAGAAATAAGGCTAGCAAAGAGATACACGAAATACAGATGTAACTCTGTGAGATGAATTAACAGAACACTCAGCAGTTTCTCAGAAATCTTCTTTCCAGATTTCATCTGAGGATATTTCCTTTTTCACCATAGCCCTCTATGGGCTTCCAAATATCACTTTGCCAATTCCACGAAAACTGTCTTAGAGAAAGGCTTCTTGAGGGGAAAGCTGTAACTCTGTGAGATGATTTCACAGAACACAAAGAAGTTTCTCAGAAAGCTTCTTTCTCTTTGTTATCGGAGGATATTTCCTTTGGCCCTATAGTCTTCAAAGGGATCCGAAATATCTATTCTCAGATTCCACAGAAATAAGGCTAGCAAAGAGATCCACGACATACAGATGTAACTCTGTGAGATGAATTAACAGAACACTCAGCAGTTTCTCAGAAAGCTTCCTTCCAGATTTCATCTGAGGATATTTCCTTTTTCACCATAGCCCTCTATGGGCTTCCAAATATCACTTTGCCAATTCCACAAGAACTGTCTTAGCGAAAGGCTTCTTGAGGGGAAAGCTGTAACTCTGTGAGATGATTTCACAGAACACAAAGAAGTTTCTCAGAAAGCTTCTTTCTCTTTGTTATCGGAGATTATTTCCTTTGGCCCTATAGTCTTCAAAGGGATCCGAAATATCTGTTCTCAGATTCCACAGAAATAAGTTTAGCAAAGAGATCCACGAAATACAGATGTAACTCTGTGAGATGAATTAACAGAACACTCAGCAGTTTCTCAGAAAGCTTCTTTCCAGATTTCATCTGCGGATATTTCCTTTTTCACCATAGCCCTCCGTGGGCTTCCAAATATCGCTTTGCCAATTCCACAAGAACTGTCTTAGCGAAAGGCTTCTTGAGGGGAAAGCTGTAACTCTGTGAGATGATTTCACAGAACACAAAGAAGTTTCTCAGAGCTTCTTTCTCTTTGTTATCGGAGGATATTTCCTTTGGCCCTATAGTCTTCAAAGGGATCCGAAATAACTGTTCTCAGATTCCACAGAAACAAGTCTAGCAAAGAGATCCACGAAATACAGATGTAACTCTGTGAGATGAATTAACAGAACACTCAGCAGTTTCTCAGAAAGCTTCTTTCCAGATTTCATCGGAGGATATTTCCTTTTTCACCATAGCCCTCTATGGGCTTCCAAATATCACTTTGCCAATTCCACAAGAACTGTCTTAGCGAAAGGCTTCTTGAGGGGAAAGCTGTAACTCTGTGAGATGATTTCACAGAACACAAAGAAGTTTCTCAGAAAGCTTCTTTCTCTTTGTTATCGGAGATTATTTCCTTTGGCCCTATAGTCTTCAAAGGGATCCGAAATATCTGTTCTCAGATTCCACAGAAATAAGTCTAGCAAAGAGATCCACGAAATACAGATGTAACTCTGTAAGATGAATTAACAGAACACTCAGCAGTTTCTCAGAAAGCTTCTTTCCAGGTTTCATCTGAGGATATTTCCTTTTTCACCATAGCCCTCCGTGGGCTTCCAAATATCGCTTTGCCAATTCCACAAGAACTGTCTTAGCGAAAGGCTTCTTGAGGGGAAAGCTGTAACTCTGTGAGATGATTTCACAGAACACAAAGAAGTTTCTCAGAAACTTCTTTCTCTTTGTTATCGGAGGATATTTCCTTTGGCCCTATAGTCTTCAATGGGATCCGAAATATCTGTTCTCAGATTCCACAGAAATAAGTCTAGCAAAGAGATCCACGAAATACAGATGTAACTCAGTGAGATGAATTAACAGAACACTAAGCAGTTTCTCAGAAAGCTTCTTTCCAGATTTCATCTGAGGATATTTCCTTTTTCACCATAGCCCTCTATGGGCTTCCAAATATCACTTTGCCAATTCCACGAAAACTGTCTTAGCGAAAGGCTTCTTGAGAGGAAAGCTGTAACTCTGTGAGATGATTTCACAGAAAACAAAGAAGTTTCTCAGAAAGCTTCTTTCTCTTTGTTATCGGAGGATATTTTCTTTGGCCCTATAGTCTTCAATGGGATCCGAAATATCTGTTCTCAGATTCCATAGAAATAAGGCTAGCAAAGAGATCCACGACATACAGATGTAACTCTGTGAGATGAATTAACACAACACTCAGCAGTTTCTCAGAAAGCTTCCTTCCAGATTTCATCTGAGGATATTTCCTTTTTCACCATAGCCCTCTATGGGCTTCCAAATATCACTTTGCCAATTCCACAAGAACTGTCTTAGCGAAAGGCTTCTTGAGGGGAAAGCTGTAACTCTGTGAGATGATTTCACAGAACACAAAGAAGTTTCTCAGAATGCTTCTTTCTCTTTGTTATCGGAGATTATTTCCTTTGGCCCTATAGTCTTCAATGGGATCCGAAATATCTGTTCTCAGATTCCACAGAAATAAGTCTAGCAAAGAGATCCACGAAATACAGATGTAACTCTGTGAGATGAATTAACAGAACACTAAGCAGTTTCTCAGAAAGCTTCTTTCCAGATTTCATCTGAGGATATTTCCTTTTTCACCATAGCCCTCTATGGGCTTCCAAATATCGCTTTGCCAATTCCACAAGAACTGTCTTAGCGAAAGGCTTCTTGAGGGGAAAGCTGTAACTCTGTGAGATGATTTCACAGAACACAAAGAAGTTTCTCAGAAAGCTTCTTTCTCTTTTTTATCGGAGGATTTTTCCTTTGGCCCTATAGTCTTCAAAGGGATCCGAAATATCTGTTCTCACATTCCACAGAAATAAGGCTAGCAAAGAGATCCACGAAATACAGATGTAACTCTGTGAGATGAATTAACAGAACACTAAGCAGTTTCTCAGAAAGCTTCTTTCCAGATTTCATCTGAGGATATTTCCTTTTTCACCACAGCCCTCTATGGGCTTCCAAATATCACTTTTCCAATTCCACAAAAACTGTCTTAGCGAAAGGCTTCTTGAGGGGAAAGCTGTAACTCTGTGAGATGATTTCACAGAACACAAAGAAGTTTCTCAGAAAGCTTCGTTCTCTTTGTTATCGGAGGATATTTCCTTTGGCCCTATAGTCTTCAAAGGGATCCGAAATATCTGTTCTCAGATTTCACAGAAATAAGGCTAGCAAAGAGATCCACGAAATACAGATGTAACTCTGTGAGATGAATTAACAGAACACTAAGCAGTTTCTCAGAAAGCTTCTTTCCAGATATCATCTGAGGATAATTCCTTTTTCACCATAGCCCTCTATGGGCTTCCAAATATCACTTTTCCAATTCCACAAGAGCTGTCTTAGCGAAAGGCTTCTTGAGGAGAAAGCTGTAACTCTGTGAGATGATTTGACAGAACACAAAGAAGTTTCTCAGAAAGCTTCTTTCTCTTTGTTATCGGAGGATATTTCCTTTGGCCCTATAGTCTTCAATGGGATCCGAAATATCTGTTCTCATATTCCACAGAAATAAGGCTAGCAAAGAGATCCACGACATACAGATGTAACTCTGTGAGATGAATTAACAGAACACTCAGCAGTTTCTCAGAAAGCTTCCTTCCAGATTTCATCTGAGGATATTTCCTTTTTCACCATAGCCCTCTAAGGGCTTCCAAATATCAGTTTGCCAATTCCACAAGAACTGTCTTAGCGAAAGGCTTCTTGAGGGGAAAGCTGTAACTCTGTGAGATGATTTCACAGAACAGAAAGAAGTTTCTCAGAAAGCTTCTTTCTCTTTGTTATCGGAGGATATTTCCTTTGGCCCTATAGTCTTCAAAGGGATCCGAAATATCTGTTCTCAGATTCCACAGAAATAAGGCTAGCAAAGAGATCCACGAAATACAGATGTAACTCTGTGAGATGAATTAAGAGAACACTAAGCAGTTTCTCAGAAAGCTTCTTTCCAGATTTCATCTGAGGATATTTCCTTTTTCACCATAGCCCTCTATGGGCTTCCAAATATCACTTTGCCAATTCCACAAACACTGTTTTAGCGAAAGGCTTCTTGAGGGGAAAGCTGTAACTCTGTGAGATGATTTCACAGAACACAAAGAAGTTTCTCAGAAAGCTTCTTTCTCTTTGTTATCGGAGATTATTTCCTTTGGCCCTATAGTCTTCAACAGGATCCGAAATATCTGTTCTCAAATTCCACAGAAATAAGGCTAGCAAAGAGATCCACGAAATACAGATGTAACTCTGTGAGATGAATTAACAGAACACTCAGCAGTTTCTCAGAAATCTTCTTTCCAGATTTCATCTGAGGATATTTCCTTTTTCACCATAGCCCTCTAAGGGCTTCCAAATATCACTTTGACAATTCCACAAGAACTGTCTTAGCGAAAGGCTTCTTGAGGGGAAAGCTGTAACTCTGTGAGATGATTTCACAGAACACAAAGAAGTTTCTCAGAAAGCTTCTTTCTCTTTGTTATCGGAGGATATTTCCTTTGGCCCTGTAGTCTTCAAAGGGATCCGAAATATCTGTTCTCAGATTCCACAGAAATAAGGCTAGCAAAGAGATCCACGAAATACAGATGTAACTCTGTGAGATGAATTAACAGAACACTAAGCAGTTTCTCAGAAAGCTTCTTTCCAGATTTCATCTGAGGATATTTCCTTTTTCACCATAGCCCTCTAAGGGCTTCCAAATATCACTTTGCCAATTCCACAAGAACTGTCTTAGCGAAAGGCTTCTTGAGGGGAAAGCTGTAACTCTGTGAGATGATTTCACAGAACACAAAGAAGTTTCTCAGAAAGCTTCTTTCTCTTTGTTATCGGAGGATATTTCCTTTGGCCCTATAGTCTTCAAAGGGATCCGAAATATCTGTTCTCAGATTCCACAGAAATAAGGCTAGCAAAGAGATCCACGAAATACAGATGTAACTCTGTGAGATGAATTAACAGAACACTCAGCAGTTTCTCAGAAAGCTTCTTTCCAGATTTCATGTGAGGATATTTCCTTTTTCACCATAGCCCTCTATGGGCTTCCAAATATCACTTTGCCAATTCCACAAACACTGTCTTAGCGAAAGGCTTCTTGAGGGGAAAGCTGTAACTCTGTGAGATGATTTCACAGAACACAAAGAAGTTTCTCAGAAAGCTTCTTTCTCTTTGTTATCGGAGATTATTTCCTTTGGCCCTATAGTCTTCAAAGGGATCCGAAATATCTGTTCTCAGATTCCACAGAAATAAGGCTAGCAAAGAGATCCACGAAATACAGATGTAACTCTGTGAGATGAATTAACAGAACACTAAGCAGTTTCACAGAAAGCTTCTTTCCAGATTTCATCTGAGGATATTTCCTTTTTCACCATAGCCCTCTAAGGGCTTCCAAATATCACTTTGCCAATTCCACAAGAACTGTCTTAGCGAAAGGCTTCTTGAGGGGAAAGCTGTAACTCTGTGAGATGATTTCACAGAACACAAAGAAGTTTCTCAGAAAGCTTCTTTCTCTTTGTTATCGGAGGATATTTCCTTTGGCCCTATAGTCTTCAAAGGGATCCGAAATATCTGTTCTCAGATTCCACAGAAATAAGGCTAGCAAAGAGATCCACGAAATACAGATGTAACTCTGTGAGATGAATTAACAGAACACTCAGCAGTTTCTCAGAAAGCTTCTTTCCAGATTTCATGTGAGGATATTTCCTTTTTCATCATAGCCCTCTATGGGCTTCCAAATATCACTTTGCCAATTCCACAAACACTGTCTTAGCGAAAGGCTTCTTGAGGGGAAAGCTGTAACTCTGTGAGATGATTTCACAGAACACAAAGAAGTTTCTCAGAAAGCTTCTTTCTCTTTGTTATCGGAGATTATTTCCTTTGGCCCTATAGTCTTCAATGGGATCCGAAATATCTGTTCTCAGATTCCACAGAAATAAGGCTAGCAAAGAGATCCACGACATACAGATGTAACTCTGTGAGATGAATTAACACAACACTTAGCAGTTTCTCAGAAAGCTTCCTTCCAGATTTCATCTGAGGATATTTCCTTTTTCACCATATACCTCTATGGGCTTCCAAATATCGCTTTGCCAATTCCACAAGAACTGTCTTAGCGAAAGGCTTCTTGAGGGGAAAGCTGTAACTCTGTGAGATGATTTCACAGAACACAAAGAAGTTTCTCAGAAAGCTTCTTTCTCTTTGTTATCGGAGATTATTTCCTTTGGCCCTATAGTCTTCAATGGGATCCGAAATATCTGTTCTCAGATTCCACAGAAATAAGGCTAGCAAAGAGATCCACGACATACAGATGTAACTCTGTGAGATGAATTAACACAACACTTAGCAGTTTCTCAGAAAGCTTCCTTCCAGATTTCATCTGAGGATATTTCCTTTTTCACCATATACCTCTATGGGCTTCCAAATATCGCTTTGCCAATTCCACAAGAACTGTCTTAGCGAAAGGCTTCTTGAGGGGAAAGCTGTAACTCTGTGAGATGATTTCACAGAACACAATGAAGTTTCTCAGAAAGCTTCTTTCTCTTTGTTATCGGAGATTATTTCCTTTGGCCCTATAGTCTTCAATGGGATCCGAAATATCAGTTCTCAGATTCCACAGAAATAAGTCTAGCAAAGAGATCCACGACATACAGATGTAACTCTGTGAGATGAATTAACAGAACACTCAGCAGTTTCTCAGAAAGCTTCTTTCCAGATTTCATCTGAGGATATTTCCTTTTTCACCATAGCCCTCCGTGGGCTTCCAAATATCACTTTGCCAATTCCACAAGAACTGTCTTAGCGAAAGGCTTCTTGAGGGGAAAGCTGTAACACTGTGAGATGATTTCACAGAACACAAAGAAGTTTCTCAGAAAGCTTCTTTCTCTTTGTTATCGGAGGATATTTCCTTTGGTCCTATAGTCTTCAATGGGATCCGAAATATCTGTTCTCAGATTCCACAGAAATAAGTCTAGCAAAGAGATCCACGAAATACAGATGTAACTCTGTGAGATGAATTAACAGAACACTAAGCAGTTTCTCAGAAAGCTTCTTTCCAGATTTCATCTGAGGATATTTCCTTTTTCACCATAGCCCTCTATGGGCTTCCAAATATCACTTTGCCAATTCCACGAAAACTGTCTTAGCGAAAGGCTTCTTGAGAGGAAAGCTGTATCACTGTGAGACGATTTCACAGAACACAAAGAAGTTTCTCAGAAAGCTTCTTTATCTTTGTTATCGGAGTATATTTCCTTTGGCCCTATAGTCTTCAATGGGATCCGAAATATCTGTTCTCAGATTCCACAGAAATAAGGCTAGCAAAGAGATCCACGAAATACAGATGTAACTCTGTGAGATGAATTAACAGAACACTCAGCAGTTTCTCAGAAAGCTTCTTTCCAGATTTCATCTGAGGATATTTCCTTTTTCACCATAGCCCTCTATGGGCTTCCAAATATCACTTTTCCAATTCCACAAGAACTGTCTTAGCGAAAGGCTTCTTGAGGGGTAAGCTGTAACTCTGTGAGATGATTTCACAGAACACAAAGAAGTTTCTCAGAAAGCTTCTTTCTCTTTGTTATCGGAGATTATTTCCTTTGGCCCTATAGCCTTCAATGGGATCCGAAATATCTGTTCTCAGATTCCACAGAAATAAGGCTAGCAAAGAGATCCACGAAATACAGATGTAACTCTGTGAGATGAATTAACCGAACACTCAGCAGTTTCTCAGAAAGCTTCTTTCCAGATTTCATCTGAGGATATTTCCTTTTTCACCATAGCCCTCTATGGGCTTCCAAATATCACTTTGCCAATTCCACAAACACTGTCTTAGCGAAAGGCTTCTTGAGGGGAAAGCTGTAACTCTGTGAGATGATTTCACAGAACACAAAGAAGTTTCTCAGAAAGCTTCTTTCTCTTTGTTATCGGAGATTATTTCCTTTGGCCCTATAGTCTTCAATGGGATCCGAAATATCTGTTCTCAGATTCCACAGAAATAAGTCTAGCAAAGAGATCCACGACGTACAGATGTAACTCTGTGAGATGAATTAACAGAACACTCAGCAGTTTCTCAGAAAGCTTCTTTCCAGATTTCATCTGAGGATATTTCCTTTTTCAACATAGCCCTCCGTGGGCTTCCAAATATCACTTTGCCAATTCCACAAGAACTGTCTTAGCGAAAGGCTTCTTGAGGGGAAAGCTGTAACTCTGTGAGATGATTTCACAGAACACAAAGAAGTTTCTCAGAAAGCTTCTTTCTCTTTGTTATCGGAGGATATTTCCTTTGGTCCTATAGTCTTCAATGGGATCCGAAATATCTGTTCTCAGATTCCACAGAAATAAGTCTAGCAAAGAGATCCACGAAATACAGATGTAACTCTGTGAGATGAATTAACAGAACACTAAGCAGTTTCTCAGAAAGCTTCTTTCCAGATTTCATCTGAGGATATTTCCTTTTTCACCATAGCCCTCTATGGGCTTCCAAATATCAGTTTGCCAATTCCACGAAAACTGTCTTAGCGAAAGGCTTCTTGAGAGGAAAGCTGTATCTCTGTGAGACGATTTCACAGAACACAAAGAAGTTTCTCAGAAAGCTTCTTTCTCTTTGTTATCGGAGGATATTTCCTTTGGCCCTATAGTCTTCAATGGGATCCGAAATATCTGTTCTCAGATTCCACAGAAATAAGGCTAGCAAAGAGATCCACGAAATACAGATGTAACTCTGTGAGATGAATTAACAGAACACTCAGCAGTTTCTCAGAAAGCTTCTTTCCAGATTTCATCTGAGGATATTTCCTTTTTCACCATAGCCCTCTATGGGCTTCCAAATATCACTTTTCCAATTCCACAAGAACTGTCTTAGCGAAAGGCTTCTTGAGGGGTAAGCTGTAACTCTGTGAGATGATTTCACAGAACACAAAGAAGTTTCTCAGAAAGCTTCTTTCTCTTTGTTATCGGAGATTATTTCCTTTGGCCCTATAGCCTTCAATGGGATCCGAAATATCTGTTCTCAGATTCCACAGAAATAAGGCTAGCAAAGAGATCCACGAAATACAGATGTAACTCTGTGAGATGAATTAACCGAACACTCAGCAGTTTCTCAGAAAGCTTCTTTCCAGATTTCATCTGAGGATATTTCCTTTTTCACCATAGCCCTCTATGGGCTTCCAAATATCACTTTGCCAATTCCACAAACACTGTCTTAGCGAAAGGCTTCTTGAGGGGAAAGCTGTAACTCTGTGAGATGATTTCACAGAACACAAAGAAGTTTCTCAGAAAGCTTCTTTCTCTTTGTTATCGGAGATTATTTCCTTTGGCCCTGTAGTCTTCAAAGGG
Source organism: Macaca nemestrina (assembly GCF_043159975.1). NCBI lineage: Eukaryota > Metazoa > Chordata > Mammalia > Primates > Cercopithecidae > Macaca > Macaca nemestrina. The sequence goes on from NW_027257620.1 coordinate 54,452, forward strand.
ATCCGAAATATCTGTTCTCAGATTCCACAGAAATAAGGCTAGCAAAGAGATCCACGAAATACAGATGTAACTCGGTGAGATGAATTAACAGAACACTCAGCAGTTTCTCAGAAAGCTTCTTTCCAGATTTCATCTGAGGATATTCCCTTTTTCACCATAGCCCTCTATGGGCTTCCAAATATCACTTTGCCAATTCCACAAACACTGTCTTAGCGAAAGGCTTCTTGAGGGGAAAGCTGTAACTCTGTGAGATGATTTCACAGAACACAAAGAAGTTTCTCAGAAAGCTTCTTTCTCTTTGTTATCGGAGGATATTTCCTTTGGCCCTATAGTCTTCAATGGGATCCGAAATATCTGTTCTCAGATTCCACAGAAATAAGGCTAGCAAAGAGATCCACGACACACAGATGTAACTCTGTGAGATGAATTAAGAACACTAAGCAGTTTCTCAGAAAGCTTCCTTACAGATGTCATCTGAGGATATTTCCTTCTTCACCATAGCCCTCTAAGGGCTTCCAAATATCACTTTGCCAATTCCAAAAGAACTGTCTTAGCGAAAGGCTTCTTGAGGGGAAAGCTGTAACTCTGTGAGATGATTTCACAGAACACAAAGAAGTTTCTCAAAAGCTTCTTTGTCTTTGTTATTGGAGATTATTTCCTTTGGCCCTATAGTCTTCAATGGGATCCGCAATATCTGTTCTCAGATTCCACAGAAATAAGGCTAGCAAAGAGATCCACGAAATACAGATGCAACTCTGTGAGATGAATTAACAGAACACTAAGCAGTTTCTCAGAAAGCTTCTTTCCAGATTTCATCTGAGGATATTTCCTTTTTCACCATAGCCCTCTATGGGTTTCCAAACATCACTTTGCCAATTCCACAAGAACTGTCTTAGTGAAAGGCTTCTTGAGGGGAAAGCTGTAACTCTGTGAGACGATTTCACAGAACACAAAGAAGTTTCTCAGAAAGCTTCTTTCTCTTTGTTATCGGAGGATATTTCCTTTGGCCCTGTAGTCTTCAAAGGGATCCGAAATATCTGTTCTCAGATTCCACAGAAATAAGGCTAGCAAAGAGATCCACGAAATACAGATGTAACTCTGTGAGAGGAATTAACAGAACACTAAGCAGTTTCACAGAAAGCTTCTTTCCAGATTTCATCTGAGGATATTTCCTTTTTCACCATAGCCCTCTAAGGGCTTCCAAATATCACTTTGCCAATTCCACAAGAACTGTCTTAGCGAAAGGCTTCTTGAGTGGAAAGCTGTAACTCTGTGAGATGATTTCACAGAACACAAAGAAGTTTCTCAGAAAGCCTGTTTCTCTTTGTTATCGGAGGATATTTCCTTTGGCCCTATAGTCTTCAAAGGGATCCGAAATATCTGTTCTCAGATTCCACAGAAATAAGGCTTGCAAAGAGATACACGAAATACAGATGTAACTCTGTGAGATGAATTAACAGAACACTCAGCAGTTTCTCAGAAAGCGTCTTTCCAGATTTCATCTGAGGATATTTCCTTTTTCACCATAGCCCTCTATGGGCTTCCAAATATCACTTTGCCAATTCCACAAAAACTGTCTTAGCGAAAGGCTTCTTGAGGGGAAAGCTGTAACTCTGTGAGATGATTTCACAGAACACAAAGAAGTTTCTCAGAAAGCTTCTTTCTCTTTGTTATACGGAGGATATTTCCTTTGGCCCTATAGTCTTCAAAGGGATCCGAAATATCTGTTCTCAGATTCCACAGAAATAAGTCTAGCAAAGAGATCCACGAAATACAGATGTAACTCTGTGAGATGAATTAACAGAACACTAAGCAGTTTCTCAGAAAGCTTCCTTCCAGATTTCATCTGAGGATATTTCCTTTTTCACCATAGCCCTCTATGGGCTTCCAAATATCGCTTTGCCAATTCCAAAGAACTGTCTTAGCGAAAGGCTTCTTGAGGGGAAAGCTGTAACTCTGTGAGATGATTTCACAGAACACAAAGAAGTTTCTCAGAAAGCTTCTTTCTCTTTGTTATCGGAGATTATTTCCTTTGGCCCTATAGTCTTAAATGGGATCCGCAATATCTGTTCTCAGATTCCATAGAAATAAGGCTAGCAAAGAGATCCACGAAATACAGATGTAACTCTGTGAGATGAATTAACAGAACACTAAGCAGTTTCTCACAAAGCTTCTTTCCAGATTTCATCTGAGGATATTTCCTTTTTCACCATAGCCCTCTATGGGCTTCCAAACATCACTTTGCCAATTCCACAAGAACTGTCTTAGCGAAAGGCTTCTTGAGGGGAAAGCTGTAACTCTGTGAGATGATTTCACAGAACACAAAGAAGTTTCTCAGAAAGCTTCTTTCTCTTTGTTATCGGAGGATATTTCCTTTGGCCCTGTAGTCTTCAAAGGGATCCGAAATATCTGTTCTCAGATTCCACAGAAATAAGGCTAGCAAAGAGATCCACGAAATACAGATGTAACTCTGTGAGATGAATTAACAGAACACTAAGCAGTTTCACAGAAAGCTTCTTTCCAGATTTCATCTGAAGATATTTCCTTTTTCACCATAGCCCTCTAAGGGCTTCCAAATATCAGTTTGCCAATTCCACAAGAACTGTCTTAGCGAAAGGCTTCTTGAGGGGAAAGCTGTAACTCTGTGAGATGATTTCAGAGAACAGAAAGAAGTTTCTCAGAAAGCTTCTTTCTCTTTGTTATCGGAGGATATTTCCTTTGGCCCTATAGTCTTCAAAGGGATCCGAAATATCTGTTCTCAGATTCCACAGAAATAAGGCTAGCAAAGAGATCCACGAAATACAGATGTAACTCTGTGAGATGAATTAAGAGAACACTAAGCAGTTTCTCAGAAAGCTTCTTTCCAGATTTCATCTGAGGATATTTCCTTTTTCACCATAGCCCTCTATGGGCTTCCAAATATCACTTTGCCAATTCCACAAACACTGTTTTAGCGAAAGGCTTCTTGAGGGGAAAGCTGTAACTCTGTGAGATGATTTCACAGAACACAAAGAAGTTTCTCAGAAAGCTTCTTTCTCTTTGTTATCGGAGGATATTTCCTTTGGCCCTATAGTCTTCAATGGGATCCGAAATATCTGTTCTCAGATTCCACAGAAATAAGGCTAGCAAAGAGATCCACGAAATACACATGTAACTCTGTGAGATGAATTAACAGAACACTAAGCAGTTTCTCAGAAAGCTTCTTTCCAGATTTCATCTGAGGATATTTCCTTTTTCACCATAGCCCTCTATGGGCTTCCAAACATCACTTTGCCAATTCCACAAGAACTGTCTTAGCGAAAGGCTTCTTGAGGGGAAAGCTGTAACTCTGTGAGATGATTTCACAGAACACAAAGAAGTTTCTCAGAAAGCTTCTTTCTCTTTGTTATCGGAGATTATTTCCTTTGGCCCTATAGTCTTCAATGGGATCCGCAATATCTGTTCTCAGATTCCACAGAAATAAGGCTAGCAAAGAGATCCACGAAATACAGATGTAACTCTGTGAGATGAATTAACAGAACACTAAGCAGTTTCTCACAAAGCTTCTTTCCAGATTTCATCTGAGGATATTTCCTTTTTCACCATAGCCCTCTATGGGCTTCCAAACATCACTTTGCCAATTCCACAAGAACTGTCTTAGCGAAAGGCTTCTTGAGGGGAAAGCTGTAACTCTGTGAGATGATTTCACAGAACACAAAGAAGTTTCTCAGAAAGCTTCTTTCTCTTTGTTATCGGAGGATATTTCCTTTGGCCCTGTAGTCTTCAAAGGGATCCGAAATATCTGTTCTCAGATTCCACAGAAATAAGGCTAGCAAAGAGATCCACGAAATACAGATGTAACTCTGTGAGATGAATTAAGAGAACACTAAGCAGTTTCACAGAAAGCTTCTTTCCAGATTTCATCTGAGGATATTTCCTTTTTCACCATAGCCCTCTATGGGCTTCCAAATATCACTTTGCCAATTCCACAAACACTGTTTTAGCGAAAGGCTTCTTGAGGGGAAAGCTGTAACTCTGTGAGATGATTTCACAGAACACAAAGAAGTTTCTCAGAAAGCTTCTTTCTCTTTGTTATCGGAGATTATTTCCTTTGGCCCTATAGTCTTCAACAGGATCCGAAATATCTGTTCTCAGATTCCACAGAAATAAGGCTAGCAAAGAGATCCACGAAATACAGATGTAACTCAGTGAGATGAATTAACAGAACACTCAGCAGTTTCTCAGAAATCTTCTTTCCAGATTTCATCTGAGGATATTTCCTTTTTCACCATAGCCCTCTAAGGGCTTCCAAATATCACTTTGACAATTCCACAAGAACTGTCTTAGCGAAAGGCTTCTTGAGGGGAAAGCTGTAACTCTGTGAGATGATTTCACGGAACACAAAGAAGTTTCTCAGAAAGCTTCTTTCTCTTTGTTATCGGAGGATATTTCCTTTGGCCCTCTAGTCTTCAATGGGATCCGAAATATCTGTTCTCAGATTCCACAGAAATAAGGCTAGCAAAGAGATCCACGATATACACATGTAACTCTGTGAGATGAATTAACAGAACACTAAGCAGTTTCTCAGAAAGCTTCTTTCCAGATTTCATCTGAGGATATTTCCTTTTTCACCATAGCCCTCTATGGGCTTCCAAATATCACTTTGCCAATTCCACAAGAACTGTCTTAGCGAAAGGCTTCTTGAAGGGAAAGCTGTAACTCTGTGAGATGATTTCACAGAACACAAAGAAGTTTCTCAGAAAGCTTCTTTCTCTTTGTTATCGGAGGATATTTCCTTTGGCCCTATAGTCTTCAAAGGGATCCGAAATATCTGTTCTCAGATTCCACAGAAATAAGTCTAGCAACGAGATACACGAAATACAGATGTAACTCTGTGAGATGAATTAACAGAACACTAAGCAGTTTCTCAGAAAGCTTCCTTCCAGATTTCATCTGAGGATATTTCCTTTTTCACCATATACCTCTATGGGCTTCCAAATATCGCTTTGCCAATTCCACAAGAACTGTCTTAGCGAAAGGCTTCTTGAGGGGAAAGCTGTAACTCTGTGAGATGATTTCACAGAACACAAAGAAGTTTCTCAGAAAGCTTCTTTCTCTTTGTTATCGGAGATTATTTCCTTTGGCCCTATAGTCTTCAATGGGATCCGAAATATCTGTTCTCAGATTCCACAGAAATAAGGCTAGCAAAGAGATCCACGACATACAGATGTAACTCTGTGAGATGAATTAACACAACACTTAGCAGTTTCTCAGAAAGCTTCCTTCCAGATTTCATCTGAGGATATTTCCTTTTTCACCATATACCTCTATGGGCTTCCAAATATCGCTTTGCCAATTCCACAAGAACTGTCTTAGCGAAAGGCTTCTTGAGGGGAAAGCTGTAACTCTGTGAGATGATTTCACAGAACACAATGAAGTTTCTCAGAAAGCTTCTTTCTCTTTGTTATCGGAGATTATTTCCTTTGGCCCTATAGTCTTCAATGGGATCCGAAATATCAGTTCTCAGATTCCACAGAAATAAGTCTAGCAAAGAGATCCACGACATACAGATGTAACTCTGTGAGATGAATTAACAGAACACTCAGCAGTTTCTCAGAAAGCTTCTTTCCAGATTTCATCTGAGGATATTTCCTTTTTCACCATAGCCCTCCGTGGGCTTCCAAATATCACTTTGCCAATTCCACAAGAACTGTCTTAGCGAAAGGCTTCTTGAGGGGAAAGCTGTAACACTGTGAGATGATTTCACAGAACACAAAGAAGTTTCTCAGAAAGCTTCTTTCTCTTTGTTATCGGAGGATATTTCCTTTGGTCCTATAGTCTTCAATGGGATCCGAAATATCTGTTCTCAGATTCCACAGAAATAAGTCTAGCAAAGAGATCCACGAAATACAGATGTAACTCTGTGAGATGAATTAACAGAACACTAAGCAGTTTCTCAGAAAGCTTCTTTCCAGATTTCATCTGAGGATATTTCCTTTTTCACCATAGCCCTCTATGGGCTTCCAAATATCACTTTGCCAATTCCACGAAAACTGTCTTAGCGAAAGGCTTCTTGAGAGGAAAGCTGTATCTCTGTGAGACGATTTCACAGAACACAAAGAAGTTTCTCAGAAAGCTTCTTTATCTTTGTTATCGGAGTATATTTCCTTTGGCCCTATAGTCTTCAATGGGATCCGAAATATCTGTTCTCAGATTCCACAGAAATAAGGCTAGCAAAGAGATCCACGAAATACAGATGTAACTCTGTGAGATGAATTAACAGAACACTCAGCAGTTTCTCAGAAAGCTTCTTTCCAGATTTCATCTGAGGATATTTCCTTTTTCACCATAGCCCTCTATGGGCTTCCAAATATCACTTTTCCAATTCCACAAGAACTGTCTTAGCGAAAGGCTTCTTGAGGGGTAAGCTGTAACTCTGTGAGATGATTTCACAGAACACAAAGAAGTTTCTCAGAAAGCTTCTTTCTCTTTGTTATCGGAGATTATTTCCTTTGGCCCTATAGCCTTCAATGGGATCCGAAATATCTGTTCTCAGATTCCACAGAAATAAGGCTAGCAAAGAGATCCACGAAATACAGATGTAACTCTGTGAGATGAATTAACCGAACACTCAGCAGTTTCTCAGAAAGCTTCTTTCCAGATTTCATCTGAGGATATTTCCTTTTTCACCATAGCCCTCTATGGGCTTCCAAATATCACTTTGCCAATTCCACAAACACTGTCTTAGCGAAAGGCTTCTTGAGGGGAAAGCTGTAACTCTGTGAGATGATTTCACAGAACACAAAGAAGTTTCTCAGAAAGCTTCTTTCTCTTTGTTATCGGAGATTATTTCCTTTGGCCCTATAGTCTTCAATGGGATCCGAAATATCTGTTCTCAGATTCCACAGAAATAAGTCTAGCAAAGAGATCCACGACGTACAGATGTAACTCTGTGAGATGAATTAACAGAACACTCAGCAGTTTCTCAGAAAGCTTCTTTCCAGATTTCATCTGAGGACATTTCCTTTTTCACCATAGCCCTCCGTGGGCTTCCAAATATCACTTTGCCAATTCCACAAGAACTGTCTTAGCGAAAGGCTTCTTGAGGGGAAAGCTGTAACTCTGTGAGATGATTTCACAGAACACAAAGAAGTTTCTCAGAAAGCTTCTTTCTCTTTGTTATCGGAGGATATTTCCTTTGGTCCTATAGTCTTCAATGGGATCCGAAATATCTGTTCTCAGATTCCACAGAAATAAGTCTAGCAAAGAGATCCACGAAATACAGATGTAACTCTGTGAGATGAATTAACAGAACACTAAGCAGTTTCTCAGAAAGCTTCTTTCCAGATTTCATCTGAGGATATTTCCTTTTTCACCATAGCCCTCTATGGGCTTCCAAATATCACTTTGCCAATTCCACGAAAACTGTCTTAGCGAAAGGCTTCTTGAGAGGAAAGCTGTATCTCTGTGAGACGATTTCACAGAACACAAAGAAGTTTCTCAGAAAGCTTCTTTCTCTTTGTTATCGGAGGATATTTCCTTTGGCCCTATAGTCTTCAATGGGATCCGAAATATCTGTTCTCAGATTCCACAGAAATAAGGCTAGCAAAGAGATCCACGAAATACAGATGTAACTCTGTGAGATGAATTAACAGAACACTCAGCAGTTTCTCAGAAAGCTTCTTTCCAGATTTCATCTGAGGATATTTCCTTTTTCACCATAGCCCTCTATGGGCTTCCAAATATCACTTTTCCAATTCCACAAGAACTGTCTTAGCGAAAGGCTTCTTGAGGGGTAAGCTGTAACTCTGTGAGCTGATTTCACAGAACACAAAGAAGTTTCTCAGAAAGCTTCTTTCTCTTTGTTATCGGAGATTATTTCCTTTGGCCCTATAGCCTTCAATGGGATCCGAAATATCTGTTCTCAGATTCCACAGAAATAAGGCTAGCAAAGAGATCCACGAAATACAGATGTAACTCTGTGAGATGAATTAACCGAACACTCAGCAGTTTCTCAGAAAGCTTCTTTCCAGATTTCATCTGAGGATATTTCCTTTTTCACCATAGCCCTCTATGGGCTTCCAAATATCACTTTGCCAATTCCACAAACACTGTCTTAGCGAAAGGCTTCTTGAGGGGAAAGCTGTAACTCTGTGAGATGATTTCACAGAACACAAAGAAGTTTCTCAGAAAGCTTCTTTCTCTTTGTTATCGGAGATTATTTCCTTTGGCCCTGTAGTCTTCAAAGGGATCCGAAATATCTGTTCTCAGATTCCACAGAAATAAGGCTAGCAAAGAGATCCACGAAATACAGATGTAACTCGGTGAGATGAATTAACAGAACACTCAGCAGTTTCTCAGAAAGCTTCTTTCCAGATTTCATCTGAGGATATTCCCTTTTTCACCATAGCCCTCTATGGGCTTCCAAATATCACTTTGCCAATTCCACAAACACTGTCTTAGCGAAAGGCTTCTTGAGGGGAAAGCTGTAACTCTGTGAGATGATTTCACAGAACACAAAGAAGTTTCTCAGAAAGCTTCTTTCTCTTTGTTATCGGAGGATATTTCCTTTGGCCCTATAGTCTTCAATGGGATCCGAAATATCTGTTCTCAGATTCCACAGAAATAAGGCTAGCAAAGAGATCCACGACACACAGATGTAACTCTGTGAGATGAATTAAGAACACTAAGCAGTTTCTCAGAAAGCTTCCTTACAGATGTCATCTGAGGATATTTCCTTCTTCACCATAGCCCTCTAAGGGCTTCCAAATATCACTTTGCCAATTCCAAAAGAACTGTCTTAGCGAAAGGCTTCTTCAGGGGAAAGCTGTAACTCTGTGAGATGATTTCACAGAACACAAAGAAGTTTCTCAAAAGCTTCTTTGTCTTTGTTATTGGAGATTATTTCCTTTGGCCCTATAGTCTTCAATGGGATCCGCAATATCTGTTCTCAGATTCCACAGAAATAAGGCTAGCAAAGAGATCCACGAAATACAGATGCAACTCTGTGAGATGAATTAACAGAACACTAAGCAGTTTCTCAGAAAGCTTCTTTCCAGATTTCATCTGAGGATATTTCCTTTTTCACCATAGCCCTCTATGGGTTTCCAAACATCACTTTGCCAATTCCACAAGAACTGTCTTAGTGAAAGGCTTCTTGAGGGGAAAGCTGTAACTCTGTGAGACGATTTCACAGAACACAAAGAAGTTTCTCAGAAAGCTTCTTTCTCTTTGTTATCGGAGGATATTTCCTTTGGCCCTGTAGTCTTCAAAGGGATCCGAAATATCTGTTCTCAGATTCCACAGAAATAAGGCTAGCAAAGAGATCCACGAAATACAGATGTAACTCTGTGAGAGGAATTAACAGAACACTAAGCAGTTTCACAGAAAGCTTCTTTCCAGATTTCATCTGAGGATATTTCCTTTTTCACCATAGCCCTCTAAGGGCTTCCAAATATCACTTTGCCAATTCCACAAGAACTGTCTTAGCGAAAGGCTTCTTGAGTGGAAAGCTGTAACTCTGTGAGATGATTTCACAGAACACAAAGAAGTTTCTCAGAAAGCCTGTTTCTCTTTGTTATCGGAGGATATTTCCTTTGGCCCTATAGTCTTCAAAGGGATCCGAAATATCTGTTCTCAGATTCCACAGAAATAAGGCTAGCAAAGAGATACACGAAATACAGATGTAACTCTGTGAGATGAATTAACAGAACACTCAGCAGTTTCTCAGAAAGCGTCTTTCCAGATTTCATCTGAGGATATTTCCTTTTTCACCATAGCCCTCTATGGGCTTCCAAATATCACTTTGCCAATTCCACAAAAACTGTCTTAGCGAAAGGCTTCTTGAGGGGAAAGCTGTAACTCTGTGAGATGATTTCACAGAACACAAAGAAGTTTCTCAGAAAGCTTCTTTCTCTTTGTTATACGGAGGATATTTCCTTTGGCCCTATAGTCTTCAAAGGGATCCGAAATATCTGTTCTCAGATTCCACAGAAATAAGTCTAGCAAAGAGATCCACGAAATACAGATGTAACTCTGTGAGATGAATTAACAGAACACTAAGCAGTTTCTCAGAAAGCTTCCTTCCAGATTTCATCTGAGGATATTTCCTTTTTCACCATAGCCCTCTATGGGCTTCCAAATATCGCTTTGCCAATTCCAAAGAACTGTCTTAGCGAAAGGCTTCTTGAGGGGAAAGCTGTAACTCTGTGAGATGATTTCACAGAACACAAAGAAGTTTCTCAGAAAGCTTCTTTCTCTTTGTTATCGGAGATTATTTCCTTTGGCCCTATAGTCTTAAATGGGATCCGCAATATCTGTTCTCAGATTCCATAGAAATAAGGCTAGCAAAGAGATCCACGAAATACAGATGTAACTCTGTGAGATGAATTAACAGAACACTAAGCAGTTTCTCACAAAGCTTCTTTCCAGATTTCATCTGAGGATATTTCCTTTTTCACCATAGCCCTCTATGGGCTTCCAAACATCACTTTGCCAATTCCACAAGAACTGTCTTAGCGAAAGGCTTCTTGAGGGGAAAGCTGTAACTCTGTGAGATGATTTCACAGAACACAAAGAAGTTTCTCAGAAAGCTTCTTTCTCTTTGTTATCGGAGGATATTTCCTTTGGCCCTGTAGTCTTCAAAGGGATCCGAAATATCTGTTCTCAGATTCCACAGAAATAAGGCTAGCAAAGAGATCCACGAAATACAGATGTAACTCTGTGAGATGAATTAACAGAACACTAAGCAGTTTCACAGAAAGCTTCTTTCCAGATTTCATCTGAAGATATTTCCTTTTTCACCATAGCCCTCTAAGGGCTTCCAAATATCAGTTTGCCAATTCCACAAGAACTGTCTTAGCGAAAGGCTTCTTGAGGGGAAAGCTGTAACTCTGTGAGATGATTTCAGAGAACAGAAAGAAGTTTCTCAGAAAGCTTCTTTCTCTTTGTTATCGGAGGATATTTCCTTTGGCCCTATAGTCTTCAAAGGGATCCGAAATATCTGTTCTCAGATTCCACAGAAATAAGGCTAGCAAAGAGATCCACGAAATACAGATGTAACTCTGTGAGATGAATTAAGAGAACACTAAGCAGTTTCTCAGAAAGCTTCTTTCCAGATTTCATCTGAGGATATTTCCTTTTTCACCATAGCCCTCTATGGGCTTCCAAATATCACTTTGCCAATTCCACAAACACTGTTTTAGCGAAAGGCTTCTTGAGGGGAAAGCTGTAACTCTGTGAGATGATTTCACAGAACACAAAGAAGTTTCTCAGAAAGCTTCTTTCTCTTTGTTATCGGAGGATATTTCCTTTGGCCCTATAGTCTTCAATGGGATCCGAAATATCTGTTCTCAGATTCCACAGAAATAAGGCTAGCAAAGAGATCCACGAAATACACATGTAACTCTGTGAGATGAATTAACAGAACACTAAGCAGTTTCTCAGAAAGCTTCTTTCCAGATTTCATCTGAGGATATTTCCTTTTTCACCATAGCCCTCTATGGGCTTCCAAACATCACTTTGCCAATTCCACAAGAACTGTCTTAGCGAAAGGCTTCTTGAGGGGAAAGCTGTAACTCTGTGAGATGATTTCACAGAACACAAAGAAGTTTCTCAGAAAGCTTCTTTCTCTTTGTTATCGGAGATTATTTCCTTTGGCCCTATAGTCTTCAATGGGATCCGCAATATCTGTTCTCAGATTCCACAGAAATAAGGCTAGCAAAGAGATCCACGAAATACAGATGTAACTCTGTGAGATGAATTAACAGAACACTAAGCAGTTTCTCACAAAGCTTCTTTCCAGATTTCATCTGAGGATATTTCCTTTTTCACCATAGCCCTCTATGGGCTTCCAAACATCACTTTGCCAATTCCACAAGAACTGTCTTAGCGAAAGGCTTCTTGAGGGGAAAGCTGTAACTGTGTGAGATGATTTCACAGAACACAAAGAAGTTTCTCAGAAAGCTTCTTTCTCTTTGTTATCGGAGGATATTTCCTTTGGCCCTGTAGTCTTCAAAGGGATCCGAAATATCTGTTCTCAGATTCCACAGAAATAAGGCTAGCAAAGAGATCCACGAAATACAGATGTAACTCTGTGAGATGAATTAAGAGAACACTAAGCAGTTTCACAGAAAGCTTCTTTCCAGATTTCATCTGAGGATATTTCCTTTTTCACCATAGCCCTCTATGGGCTTCCAAATATCACTTTGCCAATTCCACAAACACTGTTTTAGCGAAAGGCTTCTTGAGGGGAAAGCTGTAACTCTGTGAGATGATTTCACAGAACACAAAGAAGTTTCTCAGAAAGCTTCTTTCTCTTTGTTATCGGAGATTATTTCCTTTGGCCCTATAGTCTTCAACAGGATCCGAAATGTCTGTTCTCAGATTCCACAGAAATAAGGCTAGCAAAGAGATCCACGAAATACAGATGTAACTCAGTGAGATGAATTAACAGAACACTCAGCAGTTTCTCAGAAATCTTCTTTCCAGATTTCATCTGAGGATATTTCCTTTTTCACCATAGCCCTCTAAGGGCTTCCAAATATCACTTTGACAATTCCACAAGAACTGTCTTAGCGAAAGGCTTCTTGAGGGGAAAGCTGTAACTCTGTGAGATGATTTCACGGAACACAAAGAAGTTTCTCAGAAAGCTTCTTTCTCTTTGTTATCGGAGGATATTTCCTTTGGCCCTCTAGTCTTCAATGGGATCCGAAATATCTGTTCTCAGATTCCACAGAAATAAGGCTAGCAAAGAGATCCACGATATACACATGTAACTCTGTGAGATGAATTAACAGAACACTAAGCAGTTTCTCAGAAAGCTTCTTTCCAGATTTCATCTGAGGATATTTCCTTTTTCACCATAGCCCTCTATGGGCTTCCAAATATCACTTTGCCAATTCCACAAGAACTGTCTTAGCGAAAGGCTTCTTGAAGGGAAAGCTGTAACTCTGTGAGATGATTTCACAGAACACAAAGAAGTTTCTCAGAAAGCTTCTTTCTCTTTGTTATCGGAGGATATTTCCTTTGGCCCTATAGTCTTCAAAGGGATCCGAAATATCTGTTCTCAGATTCCACAGAAATAAGTCTAGCAACGAGATACACGAAATACAGATGTAACTCTGTGAGATGAATTAACAGAACACTAAGCAGTTTCTCAGAAAGCTTCCTTCCAGATTTCATCTGAGGATATTTCCTTTTTCACCATAGCCCTCTATGGGCTTCCAAATATCACTTTGCCAATTCCACAAGAACTGTCTTAGCGAAAGGCTTCTTGAGGGGAAAGCTGTAACTCTGTGAGATGATTTCACAGAACACAAAGAAGTTTCTCAGAAAGCTTCTTTGTCTTTGTTATCGGAGATTATTTCCTTTGGCCCTATAGTCTTCAATGGGATCCGCAATATCTGTTCTCAGATTCTACAGAAATAAGGCTAGCAAAGAGATCCACGAAATACAGATGTAACTCTGTGAGATGAATTAACAGAACACTCAGCAGTTTCTCATAAAGCTTCTTTCCAGATTTCATCTGAGGATATTTCCTTTTTCACCATAGCCCTCCGTGGGCTTCCAAATATCGCTTTGCCAATTCCACAAGAACTGTCTTAGCGAAAGGCTTCTTGAGGGGAAAGCTGTAACTCTGTGAGATGATTTCACAGAACACAAAGAAGTTTCTCAGAAAGCTTCTTTCTCTTTGTTATCGGAGGATATTTCCCTTGGCCCTATAGTCTTCAAAGGGATCCGAAATATCTGTTCTCAGATTCCACAGAAATAAGTCTAGCAAAGAGATCCACGAAATACAGATGTAACTCTGTGAGATGAATTAACAGAATACTAAGCAGTTTCTCAGAAAGCTTCTTTCCAGATTTCATCTGAGGATATTTCCTTTTTCACCATAGCCCTCTATGGGCTTCCAAATATCACTTTGCCAATTCCACAAGAACTGTCTTAGCGAAAGGCTTCTTGAGGGGAAAGCTGTAACTCTGTGAGATGATTTCACAGAACACAAAGAAGTTTCTCAGAAAGCTTCTTTCTCTTTGTTATCGGAGGATATTTCCTTTGGCCCTATAGTCTTCAATGGGATCCGAAATATCTGTTCTCAGATTCCACAGAAATAAGGCTAGCAAAGAGATCCACGAAATACAGATGTAACTCAGTGAGATGAATTAACAGAACACTAAGCAGTTTCTCAGAAAGCTTCTTTCCAGATTTCATCTGAGGATATTTCCTTTTTCACCATAGCCCTCTATGGGCTTCCAAATATCACTTTGCCAATTCCACGAAAACTGTCTTAGCGAAAGGCTTCTTGAGAGGAAAGCTGTATCTCTGTGAGATGATTTCACAGAACACAAAGAAGTTTCTCAGAAAGCTTCTTTCTCTTTGTTATCGGAGGATATTTCCTTTGGCCCTATAGTCTTCAATGGGATCCGAAATATCTGTTCTCAGATTCCACAGAAATAAGGCTAGCAAAGAGATCCACGAAATACAGATGTAACTCTGTGAGATGAATTAACAGAACACTCAGCAGTTTCTCAGAAAGCTTCCTTCCAGATTTCATCTGAGGATATTTCCTTTTTCACCATAGCCCTCTATGGGCTTCCAAATATCACTTTGCCAATTCCACAAGAACTGTCTTAGCGAAAGGCTTCTTGAGGGGAAAGCTGTAACTCTGTGAGATGATTTCACAGAACACAAAGAAGTTTCTCAGAAAGCTTCTTTCTCTTTGTTATCGGAGGATATTTCCTTTGGCCCTATAGTCTTCAAAGGGATCCGAAATATCTGTTCTCAGATTCCACAGAAATAAGGCTAGCAAAGAGATCCACGAAATACAGATGTAACTCTGTGAGATGAATTAACAGAACACTAAGCAGTTTCTCAGAAAGCTTCTTTCCAGATTTCATCTGAGGATATTTCCTTTTTCACCATAGCCCTCTATGGGCTTCCAAATATCACTTTGCCAATTCCACAAAAACTGTCTTAGCGAAAGGCTTCTTGAGGGGAAAGCTGTAACTCTGTGAGATGATTTCACAGAACACAAAGAAGTTTCTCAGAAAGCTTCTTTCTCTTTGTTATCGGAGGATATTTCCTTTGGCCCTATAGTCTTCAAAGGGATCCGAAATATCTGTTCTCAGATTCCACAGAAATAAGGCTAGCAAAGAGATCCACGAAATACAGATGTAACTCTGTGAGATGAATTAACAGAACACTCAGCAGTTTCTCAGAAAGCTTCTTTCCAGATTTCATCTGAGGATATTTCCTTTTTCACCATAGCCCTCTCTGGGCTTCCAAATATCACTTTGCCAATTCCACAAGAACTGTCTTAGCGAAAGGCTTCTTGAGGGGAAAGCTGTAACTCTGTGAGATGATTTCACAGAACACAAAGAAGTTTCTCAGAAAGCTTCTTTCTCTTTGTTATCGGAGGATATTTCCTTTGGCCCTATAGTCTTCAATGGGATCCGAAATATCTGTTCTCAGATTCCACAGAAATAAGGCTAGCAAAGAGATCCACGACATACAGATGTAACTCTGTGAGATGAATTAACAGAACACTCAGCAGTTTCTCAGAAAGCTTCCTTCCAGATTTCATCTGAGGATATTTCCTTTTTCACCATAGACCTCTATGGGCTTCCAAATATCACTTTGCCAATTCCACAAGAACTGTCTTAGCGAAAGGCTTCTTGAGGGGAAAGCTGTAACTCTGTGAGATGATTTCACAGAACACAAAGAAGTTTCTCAGAAAGCTTCTTTCTCTTTGTTATCGGAGGATATTTCCTTTGGCCCTATAGTCTTCAATGGGATCCGAAATATCTGTTCTCAGATTCCACAGAAATAAGGCTAGCAAAGAGATCCAGGAAATACAGATGTAACTCTGTGAGATGAATTAACAGAACACTAAGCAGTTTCTCAGAAAGCTTCTTTCCAGATTTCATCTGAGGATATTTCCTTTTTCACCATAGCCCTCTATGGGCTTCCAAATATCACTTTGCCAATTCCACAAGAACTGTCTTAGCGAAAGGCTTCTTGAGGGGAAAGCTGTAACTCTGTGAGATGATTTCACAGAACACAAAGAAGTTTCTCAGAAAGCTTCTTTCTCTTTGTTATCGGAGGATATTTCCTTTGGCCCTATAGTCTTCAATGGGATCCGAAATATCTGTTCTCAGATTCCACAGAAATAAGGCTAGCAAAGAGATCCACGACATACAGATGTAACTCTGTGAGATGAATTAACAGAACACTCAGCAGTTTCTCAGAAAGCTTCCTTACAGATTTCATCTGAGAATATTTCCTTCTTCACCATAGCCCTCTATGGGCTTCCAAATATCACTTTGCCAATTCCACAAGAACTGTCTTAGCGAAAGGCTTCTTGAGGGGAAAGCTGTAACTCTGTGAGATGATTTCACAGAACACAAAGAAGTTTCTCAGAAATCTTCTTTCTCTTTGTTATCGCAGATTATTTCCTTTGGCCCTATAGTCTTCAATGGGATCCGAAATATCTGTTCTCAGATTCCACAGAAATAAGTCTAGCAAAGAGATCCACGAAATACAGATGTAACTCTGTGAGATGAATTAACAGAACACTCAGCAGTTTCTCAGATAGCTTCTTTCCAGATTTCATCTGAGGATATTTCCTTTTTCAACATAGCCCTCCGTGGGCTTCCAAATATCGCTTTGCCAATTCCACAAGAACTGTCTTAGCGAAAGGCTTCTTGAGGGGAAAGCTGTAACTCTGTGAGATGATTTCACAGAACACAAAGAAGTTTCTCAGAAAGCTTCTTTCTCTTTGTTATCGGAGGATATTTCCTTTGGCCCTCTAGTCTTCAAAGGGATCCGAAATATCTGTTCTCAGATTCCACAGAAATAAGGCTAGCAAAGAGATCCACGAAATACAGATGTAACTCTGTGAGATGAATTAACAGAACACTAAGCAGTTTCTCAGAAAGCTTCTTTCCAGATTTCATCTGAGGATATTTCCTTTTTCACCATAGCCCTCTATGGGCTTCCAAATATCACTTTGCCAATTCCACAAGAACTGTCTTAGCGAAAGGCTTCTTGAGGGGAAAGCTGTAACTCTGTGAGATGATTTCACAGAACACAAAGAAGTTTATCAGAAAGCTTCTTTCTCTTTGTTATCGGAGGATATTTCCTTTGGCCCTATAGTCTTCAATGGGATCCGAAATATCTGTTCTAAGATTCCACAGAAATAAGTCTAGCGAAGAGATCCACGAAATACAGATGTAACTCAGTGAGATGAATTAACAGAACACTAAGCAGTTTCTCAGAAAGCTTCTTTCCAGATTTCATCTGAGGATATTTCCTTTTTCACCATAGCCCTCTATGGGCTTCCAAATATCACTTTGCCAATTCCACGAAAACTGTCTTAGGGAAAGGCGTCTTGAGGGGAAAGCTGTAACTCTGTGAGATGATTTCACAGAACACAAAGAAGTTTCTCAGAAAGCTTCTTTCTCTTTGTTATCGGAGATTATTTCCTTTGGCCCTATAGTCTTCAATGGGATCCGAAATATCTGTTCTCAGATTCCACAGAAATAAGTCTAGCAAAGAGATCCACGAAATACAGATGTAACTCAGTGAGATGATATAACAGAACACTAAGCAGTTTCTCAGAAAGCCTCTTTCCAGATTTCATCTGAGGATATTTCCTTTTTCACCATAGTCCTCTATGGGCTTCCAAATATCGCTTTGCCAATTCCACGAAAACTGTCCTGGCGAAAGGCTTCTTGAGAGGAAAGCTGTAACTCTGTGAGATGATTTCACAGAACACAAAGAAGTTTCTCAGAAAGCTTCTTTCTCTTTGTTATCGGAGGATATTTCCTTTGGCCCTTTGTCTTCAAAGGGATCCGAAATATCTGTTCTCAGATTCCACAGAAATAAGGCTAGCAAAGAGATCCACGAAATACAGATGTAACTCTGTGAGATGAATTAAGAGAACACTAAGCAGTTTCTCAGAAAGCTTCTTTCCAGATTTCATCTGCGGATATTTCCTTTTTCACCATAGCCCTCCGTGGGCTTCCAAATATCGCTTTGCCAATTCCACAAGAACTGTCTTAGCGAAAGGCTTCTTGAGGGGAAAGCTGTAACTCTGTGAGATGATTTCACAGAACACAAAGAAGTTTCTCAGAAAGCTTCTTTCTCTTTGTTATCGGAGGATATTTCCTTTGGCCCTATAGTCTTCAAAGGGATCCGAAATATCTGTTCTCAGATTCCACAGAAATAAGTCTAGCAAAGAGATCCACGAAATACAGATGTAACTGTGTGAGATGAATTAACAGACACTAAGCAGTTTCTCAGAAAGCTTCTTTCCAGATTTCATCTGAGGATATTTCCTTTTTCACCATAGCCCTCTATGGGCTTCCAAATATCACTTTGCCAATTCCACAAGAACTGTCTTAGCGAAAGGCTTCTTGAGGGGAAAGCTGTAACTCTGTGAGATGATTTCACAGAACACAAAGAAGTTTCTCAGAAAGCTTCTTTCTCTTTGCTATCGGAGGATATTTCCTTTGGCCCTATAGTCTTCAATGGGATCCGAAATATCTGTTCTCAGATTCCACAGAAATAAGGCTAGCAAAGAGATCCACGACATACAGATGTAACTCAGTGAGATGAATTAACAGAACACCAAGCAGTTTCTCAGAAAGCTTCTTTCCAGATTTCATCTGAGGATATTTCCTTTTTCACCATAGCCCTCTATGGGCTTCCAAATATCACTTTGCCAATTCCACGAAAACTGTCTTAGCGAAAGGCTTCTTGAGAGGAAAGCTGTATCTCTGTGAGATGATTTCACAGAACACAAAGAAGTTTCTCAGAAAGCTTCTTTCTCTTTGTTATCGGAGGATATTTCCTTTGGCCCTATAGTCTTCAATGGGATCCGAAATATCTGTTCTCAGATTCCACAGAAATAAGGCTAGCAAAGAGATCCACGACATACAGATGTAACTCTGTGAGATGAATTAACAGAACACTCAGCAGTTTCTCAGAAAGCTTCCTTCCAGATTTCATCTGAGGATATTTCCTTTTTCACCATAGCCCTCTATGGGCTTCCAAATATCACTTTGCCAATTCCACAAGAACTGTCTTAGCGAAAGGCTTCTTGAGGGGAAAGCTGTAACTCTGTGAGATGATTTCATAGAACACAAAGAAGTTTCTCAGAACGCTTCTTTCTCTTTGTTATCGGAGATTATTTCCTTTGGCCCTATAGTCTTCAATGGGATCCGAAATATCTGTTCTCAGATTCCACAGAAATAAGTCTAGCAAAGAGATCCACGAAATACAGATGTAACTCTGTGAGATGAATTAACAGAACACTAAGCAGTTTCTCAGAAAGCTTCTTTCCAGATTTCATCTGAGGATATTTCCTTTTTCACCATAGCCCTCTATGGGCTTCCAAATATCGCTTTGCCAATTCCACAAGAACTGTCTTAGCGAAAGGCTTCTTGAGGGGAAAGTTGTAACTCTGTGAGATGATTTCACAGAACACAAAGAAGTTTCTCAGAAAGCTTCTTTCTCTTTGTTATCGGAGGATATTTCCTTTGGCCCTATAGTCTTCAAAGGGATCTGAAATATCTGTTCTCAGATTCCACAGAAATAAGGCTAGCAAAGAGATCCACGAAATACAGATGTAACTCTGTGAGATGAATTAACAGAACACTAAGCAGTTTCTCAGAAAGCTTCTTTCCAGATTTCATCTGAGGATATTTCCTTTTTCACCATAGCCCTCTATGGGCTTCCAAATATCACTTTGCCAATTCCACAAAAACTGTCTTAGCGAAAGGCTTCTTGAGGGGAAAGCTGTAACTCTGTGAGATGATTTCACAGAACACAAAGAAGTTTCTCAGAAAGCTTCTTTCTCTTTGTTATCGGAGGATATTTCCTTTGGCCCTATAGTCTTCAAAGGGATCCGAAATATCTGTTCTCAGATTCCACAGAAATAAGGCTAGCAAAGAGATCCACGAAATACAGATGTAACTCTGTGAGATGAATTAACAGAACACTCAGCAGTTTCTCAGAAAGCTTCTTTCCAGATTTCATCTGAGGATATTTCCTTTTTCACCATAGCCCTCTATGGGCTTCCAAATATCACTTTGCCAATTCCACAAGAACTGTCTTAGCGAAAGGCTTCTTGAGGGGAAAGCTGTAACTCTGGGAGATGATTTCACAGAACACAAAGAAGTTTCTCAGAAAGCTTCTTTCTCTTTGTTATCGGAGGATATTTCCTTTGGCCCTATAGTCTTCAATGGGATCCGAAATATCTGTTCTCAGATTCCACAGAAATAAGGCTAGCAAAGAGATCCACGACATACAGATGTAACTCTGTGACATGAATTAACAGAACACTAAGCAGATTCTCAGAAAGCTTCCTTACAGATTTCATCTGAGGATATTTCCTTCTTCACCATAGCCCTCTATGGGCTTCCAAATATCACTTTGCCAATTCCACAAGAACTGTCTTAGCGAAAGGCTTCTTGAGGGGAAAGCTGTAACTCTGTGAGATGATTTCACAGAACACAAAGAAGTTTCTCAGAAAGCTTCTTTCTCTTTGTTATCGGAGATTATTTCCTTTGGCCCTATAGTCTTCAATGGGATCCGAAATATCTGTTCTCAGATTCCACAGAAATAAGTCTAGCAAAGAGATTCACGAAATACAGATGTAACTCTGTGAGATGAATTAACAGAACACTCAGCAGTTTCTCAGAAAGCTTCTTTCCAGATTTCATCTGAGGATATTTCCTTTTTCACCATAGCCCTCCGTGGGCTTCCAAATATCGCTTTGCCAATTCCACAAGAACTGTCTTAGCGAAAGGCTTCTTGAGGGGAAAGCTGTAACTCTGTGAGATGATTTCACAGAACACAAAGAAGTTTCTCAGAAAGCTTCTTTCTCTTTGTTATCGGAGGATATTTCCTTTGGCCCTATAGTCTTCAATGGGATCCGAAATATCTGTTCTCAGATTCCACAGAAATAAGGCTAGCAAAGAGATCCACGAAATAAAGATGTAACTCTCTGAGATGAATTAACAGAACACTAAGCAGTCTCTCAGAAAGCTTCTTTCCAGATTTCATCTGAGGATATTTCCTTTTTCACCATAGCCCTCTATGGGCTTCCAAATATCACTTTGCCAATTCCACAAGAACTGTCTTAGCGAAAGGCTTCTTGAGGGGAAAGCTGTAACTCTGTGAGATGATTTCACAGAACACAAAGAAGTTTCTCAGAAAGCTTCTTTCTCTTTGTTATCGGAGATTATTTCCTTTGGCCCTATAGTCTTCAAAGGGATCCGAAATATCTGTTCTCAGATTCCACAGAAGTAAGGCTAGCAAAGAGATCCACGAAATACAGATGTAACTCTGTGAGATGAATTAACAGAACACTAAGCAGTTTCTCAGAAAGCTTCTTTCCAGATTTCATCTGAGGATATTTCCTTTTTCACCATAGCCCTCCGTGGGCTTCCAAATATCGCTTTGCCAATTCCACAAGAACTGTCTTAGCGAAAGGCTTCTTGAGGGGAAAGCTGTAACTCTGTGAGATGATTTCACAGAACACAAAGAAGTTTCTCAGAAAGCTTCTTTCTCTTTGTTATCGGAGGATATTTCCTTTGGCCCTATAGTCTTCAATGGGATCCGAAATATCTGTTCTCAGATTCCACAGAAATAAGGCTAGCAAAGAGATCCACGAAATACAGATGTAACTCTGTGAGATGAATTAACAGAACACTAAGCAGTCTCTCAGAAAGCTTCTTTCCAGATTTCATCTGAGGATATTTCCTTTTTCACCATAGCCCTCTATGGGCTTCCAAATATCACTTTGCCAATTCCACAAAAACTGTCTTAGTGAAAGGCTTCTTGAGGGGAAAGCTGTAACTCTGTGAGATGATTTCACAGAACACAAAGAAGTTTCTCAGAAAGCTTCTTTCTCTTTGTTATCGGAGATTATTTCCTTTGGCCCTATAGTCTTCAAAGGGATCCGAAATATCTGTTCTCAGATTCCACAGAAGTAAGGCTAGCAAAGAGATCCACGAAATATAGATGTAACTCTGTGAGATGAATTAACAGAACACTCAGCAGTTTCTCAGAAAGCTTCTTTCCAGATTTCATCTGAGGATATTTCCTTTTTCACCATAGCCCTCTCTGGGCTTCCAAATATCACTTTGCCAATTCCACAAGAACTGTCTTAGCGAAAGGCTTCTTGAGGGGAAAGCTGTAACTCTGTGAGATGATTTCACAGAACACAAAGAAGTTTCTCAGAAAGCTTCTTTCTCTTTGTTATCGGAGGATATTTCCTTTGGCCCTATAGTCTTCAATGGGATCCGAAATATCTGTTCTCAGATTCCACAGAAATAAGGCTAGCAAAGAGATCCACGACATACAGATGTAACTCTGTGAGATGAATTAACAGAACACTCAGCAGTTTCTCAGAAAGCTTCCTTCCAGATTTCATCTGAGGATATTTCCTTTTTCACCATAGACCTCTATGGGCTTCCAAATATCACTTTGCCAATTCCACAAGAACTGTCTTAGCGAAAGGCTTCTTGAGGGGAAAGCTGTAACTCTGTGAGATGATTTCACAGAACACAAAGAAGTTTCTCAGAAAGCTTCTTTCTCTTTGTTATCGGAGGATATTTCCTTTGGCCCTATAGTCTTCAATGGGATCCGAAATATCTGTTCTCAGATTCCACAGAAATAAGGCTAGCAAAGAGATCCAGGAAATACAGATGTAACTCTGTGAGATGAATTAACAGAACACTAAGCAGTTTCTCAGAAAGCTTCTTTCCAGATTTCATCTGAGGATATTTCCTTTTTCACCATAGCCCTCTATGGGCTTCCAAATATCACTTTGCCAATTCCACAAGAACTGTCTTAGCGAAAGGCTTCTTGAGGGGAAAGCTGTAACTCTGTGAGATGATTTCACAGAACACAAAGAAGTTTCTCAGAAAGCTTCTTTCTCTTTGTTATCGGAGGATATTTCCTTTGGCCCTATAGTCTTCAATGGGATCCGAAATATCTGTTCTCAGATTCCACAGAAATAAGGCTAGCAAAGAGATCCACGACATACAGATGTAACTCTGTGAGATGAATTAACAGAACACTCAGCAGTTTCTCAGAAAGCTTCCTTACAGATTTCATCTGAGAATATTTCCTTCTTCACCATAGCCCTCTATGGGCTTCCAAATATCACTTTGCCAATTCCACAAGAACTGTCTTAGCGAAAGGCTTCTTGAGGGGAAAGCTGTAACTCTGTGAGATGATTTCACAGAACACAAAGAAGTTTCTCAGAAATCTTCTTTCTCTTTGTTATCGCAGATTATTTCCTTTGGCCCTATAGTCTTCAATGGGATCCGAAATATCTGTTCTCAGATTCCACAGAAATAAGTCTAGCAAAGAGATCCACGAAATACAGATGTAACTCTGTGAGATGAATTAACAGAACACTCAGCAGTTTCTCAGATAGCTTCTTTCCAGATTTCATCTGAGGATATTTCCTTTTTCAACATAGCCCTCCGTGGGCTTCCAAATATCGCTTTGCCAATTCCACAAGAACTGTCTTAGCGAAAGGCTTCTTGAGGGGAAAGCTGTAACTCTGTGAGATGATTTCACAGAACACAAAGAAGTTTCTCAGAAAGCTTCTTTCTCTTTGTTATCGGAGGATATTTCCTTTGGCCCTCTAGTCTTCAAAGGGATCCGAAATATCTGTTCTCAGATTCCACAGAAATAAGGCTAGCAAAGAGATCCACGAAATACAGATGTAACTCTGTGAGATGAATTAACAGAACACTAAGCAGTTTCTCAGAAAGCTTCTTTCCAGATTTCATCTGAGGATATTTCCTTTTTCACCATAGCCCTCTATGGGCTTCCAAATATCACTTTGCCAATTCCACAAGAACTGTCTTAGCGAAAGGCTTCTTGAGGGGAAAGCTGTAACTCTGTGAGATGATTTCACAGAACACAAAGAAGTTTCTCAGAAAGCTTCTTTCTCTTTGTTATCGGAGGATATTTCCTTTGGCCCTATAGTCTTCAATGGGATCCGAAATATCTGTTCTAAGATTCCACAGAAATAAGTCTAGCGAAGAGATCCACGAAATACAGATGTAACTCAGTGAGATGAATTAACAGAACACTAAGCAGTTTCTCAGAAAGCTTCTTTCCAGATTTCATCTGAGGATATTTCCTTTTTCACCATAGCCCTCTATGGGCTTCCAAATATCACTTTGCCAATTCCACGAAAACTGTCTTAGGGAAAGGCTTCTTGAGGGGAAAGCTGTAACTCTGTGAGATGATTTCACAGAACACAAAGAATTTTCTCAGAAAGCTTCTTTCTCTTTGTTATCGGAGATTATTTCCTTTGGCCCTATAGTCTTCAATGGGATCCGAAATATCTGTTCTCAGATTCCACAGAAATAAGTCTAGCAAAGAGATCCACGAAATACAGATGTAACTCAGTGAGATGATATAACAGAACACTAAGCAGTTTCTCAGAAAGCCTCTTTCCAGATTTCATCTGAGGATATTTCCTTTTTCACCATAGCCCTCTATGGGCTTCCAAATATCGCTTTGCCAATTCCACGAAAACTGTCCTGGCGAAAGGCTTCTTGAGAGGAAAGCTGTAACTCTGTGAGATGATTTCACAGAACACAAAGAAGTTTCTCAGAAAGCTTCTTTCTCTTTGTTATCGGAGGATATTTCCTTTGGCCCTTTGTCTTCAAAGGGATCCGAAATATCTGTTCTCAGATTCCACAGAAATAAGGCTAGCAAAGAGATCCACGAAATACAGATGTAACTCTGTGAGATGAATTAAGAGAACACTAAGCAGTTTCTCAGAAAGCTTCTTTCCAGATTTCATCTGAGGATATTTCCTTTTTCACCATAGACCTCTAAGGGCTTCCAAATATCACTTTGACAATTCCACAAGAACTGTCTTAGCGAAAGGCTTCTTGAGGGGAAAGCTGTAACTCTGTGAGATGATTTCACAGAACACAAAGAAGTTTCTCAGAAAGCTTCTTTCTCTTTGCTATCGGAGATTATTTCCTTTGGCCCTATAGTCTTCAATGGGATCCGAAATATCTGTTCTCAGATTCCACAGAAATAAGGCTAGCAAAGAGATCCACGAAATACAGATGTAACTCTGTGAGATGAATTAACAGAACACTCAGCAGTTTCTCAGAAAGCTTCTTTCCAGATTTCATCTGAGGATATTTCCTTTTTCACCATAGCCCTCCGTGGGCTTCCAAATATCGCTTTGCCAATTCCACAAGAACTGTCTTAGCGAAAGGCTTCTTGAGGGGAAAGCTGTAACTCTGTGAGATGATTTCACAGAACACAAAGAAGTTTCTCAGAAAGCTTCTTTCTCTTTGTTATCGGAGGATATTTCCTTTGGCCCTATAGTCTTCAAAGGGATCCGAAATATCTGTTCTCAGATTCCACAGAAATAAGTCTAGCAAAGAGATCCACGAAATACAGATGTAACTGTGTGAGATGAATTAACAGACACTAAGCAGTTTCTCAGAAAGCTTCTTTCCAGATTTCATCTGAGGATATTTCCTTTTTCACCATAGCCCTCTATGGGCTTCCAAATATCACTTTGCCAATTCCACAAGAACTGTCTTAGCGAAAGGCTTCTTGAGGGGAAAGCTGTAACTCTGTGAGATGATTTCACAGAACACAAAGAAGTTTCTCAGAAAGCTTCTTTCTCTTTGCTATCGGAGGATATTTCCTTTGGCCCTATAGTCTTCAATGGGATCCGAAATATCTGTTCTCAGATTCCACAGAAATAAGGCTAGCAAAGAGATCCACGACATACAGATGTAACTCAGTGAGATGAATTAACAGAACACCAAGCAGTTTCTCAGAAAGCTTCTTTCCAGATTTCATCTGAGGATATTTCCTTTTTCACCATAGCCCTCTATGGGCTTCCAAATATCACTTTGCCAATTCCACGAAAACTGTCTTAGCGAAAGGCTTCTTGAGAGGAAAGCTGTATCTCTGTGAGATGATTTCACAGAACACAAAGAAGTTTCTCAGAAAGCTTCTTTCTCTTTGTTATCGGAGGATATTTCCTTTGGCCCTATAGTCTTCAATGGGATCCGAAATATCTGTTCTCAGATTCCACAGAAATAAGGCTAGCAAAGAGATCCACGACATACAGATGTAACTCTGTGAGATGAATTAACAGAACACTCAGCAGTTTCTCAGATAGCTTCTTTCCAGATTTCATCTGAGGATATTTCCTTTTTCAACATAGCCCTCCGTGGGCTTCCAAATATCGCTTTGCCAATTCCACAAGAACTGTCTTAGCGAAAGGCTTCTTGAGGGGAAAGCTGTAACTCTGTGAGATGATTTCACAGAACACAAAGAAGTTTCTCAGAAAGCTTCTTTCTCTTTGTTATCGGAGGATATTTCCTTTGGCCCTCTAGTCTTCAAAGGGATCCGAAATATCTGTTCTCAGATTCCACAGAAATAAGGCTAGCAAAGAGATCCACGAAATACAGATGTAACTCTGTGAGATGAATTAACAGAACACTAAGCAGTTTCTCAGAAAGCTTCTTTCCAGATTTCATCTGAGGATATTTCCTTTTTCACCATAGCCCTCTATGGGCTTCCAAATATCACTTTGCCAATTCCACAAGAACTGTCTTAGCGAAAGGCTTCTTGAGGGGAAAGCTGTAACTCTGTGAGATGATTTCACAGAACACAAAGAAGTTTCTCAGAAAGCTTCTTTCTCTTTGTTATCGGAGGATATTTCCTTTGGCCCTATAGTCTTCAATGGGATCCGAAATATCTGTTCTAAGATTCCACAGAAATAAGTCTAGCGAAGAGATCCACGAAATACAGATGTAACTCAGTGAGATGAATTAACAGAACACTAAGCAGTTTCTCAGAAAGCTTCTTTCCAGATTTCATCTGAGGATATTTCCTTTTTCACCATAGCCCTCTATGGGCTTCCAAATATCACTTTGCCAATTCCACGAAAACTGTCTTAGGGAAAGGCTTCTTGAGGGGAAAGCTGTAACTCTGTGAGATGATTTCACAGAACACAAAGAAGTTTCTCAGAAAGCTTCTTTCTCTTTGTTATCGGAGATTATTTCCTTTGGCCCTATAGTCTTCAATGGGATCCGAAATATCTGTTCTCAGATTCCACAGAAATAAGTCTAGCAAAGAGATCCACGAAATACAGATGTAACTCAGTGAGATGATATAACAGAACACTAAGCAGTTTCTCAGAAAGCCTCTTTCCAGATTTCATCTGAGGATATTTCCTTTTTCACCATAGCCCTCTATGGGCTTCCAAATATCGCTTTGCCAATTCCACGAAAACTGTCCTGGCGAAAGGCTTCTTGAGAGGAAAGCTGTAACTCTGTGAGATGATTTCACAGAACACAAAGAAGTTTCTCAGAAAGCTTCTTTCTCTTTGTTATCGGAGGATATTTCCTTTGGCCCTTTGTCTTCAAAGGGATCCGAAATATCTGTTCTCAGATTCCACAGAAATAAGGCTAGCAAAGAGATCCACGAAATACAGATGTAACTCTGTGAGATGAATTAAGAGAACACTAAGCAGTTTCTCAGAAAGCTTCTTTCCAGATTTCATCTGAGGATATTTCCTTTTTCACCACAGACCTCTAAGGGCTTCCAAATATCACTTTGACAATTCCACAAGAACTGTCTTAGCGAAAGGCTTCTTGAGGGGAAAGCTGTAACTCTGTGAGATGATTTCACAGAACACAAAGAAGTTTCTCAGAAAGCTTCTTTCTCTTTGCTATCGGAGATTATTTCCTTTGGCCCTATAGTCTTCAATGGGATCCGAAATATCTGTTCTCAGATTCCACAGAAATAAGGCTAGCAAAGAGATCCACGAAATACAGATGTAACTCTGTGAGATGAATTAACAGAACACTCAGCAGTTTCTCAGAAAGCTTCTTTCCAGATTTCATCTGAGGATATTTCCTTTTTCACCATAGCCCTCCGTGGGCTTCCAAATATCGCTTTGCCAATTCCACAAGAACTGTCTTAGCGAAAGGCTTCTTGAGGGGAAAGCTGTAACTCTGTGAGATGATTTCACAGAACACAAAGAAGTTTCTCAGAAAGCTTCTTTCTCTTTGTTATCGGAGGATATTTCCTTTGGCCCTATAGTCTTCAAAGGGATCCGAAATATCTGTTCTCAGATTCCACAGAAATAAGTCTAGCAAAGAGATCCACGAAATACAGATGTAACTGTGTGAGATGAATTAACAGACACTAAGCAGTTTCTCAGAAAGCTTCTTTCCAGATTTCATCTGAGGATATTTCCTTTTTCACCATAGCCCTCTATGGGCTTCCAAATATCACTTTGACAATTCCACAAGAACTGTCTTAGCGAAAGGCTTCTTGAGGGGAAAGCTGTAACTCTGTGAGATGATTTCACAGAACACAAAGAAGTTTCTCAGAAAGCTTCTTTCTCTTTGCTATCGGAGGATATTTCCTTTGGCCCTATAGTCTTCAATGGGATCCGAAATATCTGTTCTCAGATTCCACAGAAATAAGGCTAGCAAAGAGATCCACGACATACAGATGTAACTCAGTGAGATGAATTAACAGAACACCAAGCAGTTTCTCAGAAAGCTTCTTTCCAGATTTCATCTGAGGATATTTCCTTTTTCACCATAGCCCTCTATGGGCTTCCAAATATCACTTTGCCAATTCCACGAAAACTGTCTTAGCGAAAGGCTTCTTGAGAGGAAAGCTGTATCTCTGTGAGATGATTTCACAGAACACAAAGAAGTTTCTCAGAAAGCTTCTTTCTCTTTGTTATCGGAGGATATTTCCTTTGGCCCTATAGTCTTCAATGGGATCCGAAATATCTGTTCTCAGATTCCACAGAAATAAGGCTAGCAAAGAGATCCACGACATACAGATGTAACTCTGTGAGATGAATTAACAGAACACTCAGCAGTTTCTCAGAAAGCTTCCTTCCAGATTTCATCTGAGGATATTTCCTTTTTCACCATAGCCCTCTATGGGCTTCCAAATATCACTTTGCCAATTCCACAAGAACTGTCTTAGCGAAAGGCTTCTTGAGGGGAAAGCTGTAACTCTGTGAGATGATTTCATAGAACACAAAGAAGTTTCTCAGAACGCTTCTTTCTCTTTGTTATCGGAGATTATTTCCTTTGGCCCTATAGTCTTCAATGGGATCCGAAATATCTGTTCTCAGATTCCACAGAAATAAGTCTAGCAAAGAGATCCACGAAATACAGATGTAACTCTGTGAGATGAATTAACAGAACACTAAGCAGTTTCTCAGAAAGCTTCTTTCCAGATTTCATCTGAGGATATTTCCTTTTTCACCATAGCCCTCTATGGGCTTCCAAATATCGCTTTGCCAATTCCACAAGAACTGTCTTAGCGAAAGGCTTCTTGAGGGGAAAGTTGTAACTCTGTGAGATGATTTCACAGAACACAAAGAAGTTTCTCAGAAAGCTTCTTTCTCTTTGTTATCGGAGGATATTTCCTTTGGCCCTATAGTCTTCAAAGGGATCTGAAATATCTGTTCTCAGATTCCACAGAAATAAGGCTAGCAAAGAGATCCACGAAATACAGATGTAACTCTGTGAGATGAATTAACAGAACACTAAGCAGTTTCTCAGAAAGCTTCTTTCCAGATTTCATCTGAGGATATTTCCTTTTTCACCATAGCCCTCTATGGGCTTCCAAATATCACTTTGCCAATTCCACAAAAACTGTCTTAGCGAAAGGCTTCTTGAGGGGAAAGCTGTAACTCTGTGAGATGATTTCACAGAACACAAAGAAGTTTCTCAGAAAGCTTCTTTCTCTTTGTTATCGGAGGATATTTCCTTTGGCCCTATAGTCTTCAAAGGGATCCGAAATATCTGTTCTCAGATTCCACAGAAATAAGGCTAGCAAAGAGATCCACGAAATACAGATGTAACTCTGTGAGATGAATTAACAGAACACTCAGCAGTTTCTCAGAAAGCTTCTTTCCAGATTTCATCTGAGGATATTTCCTTTTTCACCATAGCCCTCTATGGGCTTCCAAATATCACTTTGCCAATTCCACAAGAACTGTCTTAGCGAAAGGCTTCTTGAGGGGAAAGCTGTAACTCTGGGAGATGATTTCACAGAACACAAAGAAGTTTCTCAGAAAGCTTCTTTCTCTTTGTTATCGGAGGATATTTCCTTTGGCCCTATAGTCTTCAATGGGATCCGAAATATCTGTTCTCAGATTCCACAGAAATAAGGCTAGCAAAGAGATCCACGACATACAGATGTAACTCTGTGACATGAATTAACAGAACACTCAGCAGATTCTCAGAAAGCTTCCTTACAGATTTCATCTGAGGATATTTCCTTCTTCACCATAGCCCTCTATGGGCTTCCAAATATCACTTTGCCAATTCCACAAGAACTGTCTTAGCGAAAGGCTTCTTGAGGGGAAAGCTGTAACTCTGTGAGATGATTTCACAGAACACAAAGAAGTTTCTCAGAAAGCTTCTTTCTCTTTGTTATCGGAGATTATTTCCTTTGGCCCTATAGTCTTCAATGGGATCCGAAATATCTGTTCTCAGATTCCACAGAAATAAGTCTAGCAAAGAGATTCACGAAATACAGATGTAACTCTGTGAGATGAATTAACAGAACACTCAGCAGTTTCTCAGAAAGCTTCTTTCCAGATTTCATCTGAGGATATTTCCTTTTTCACCATAGCCCTCCGTGGGCTTCCAAATATCGCTTTGCCAATTCCACAAGAACTGTCTTAGCGAAAGGCTTCTTGAGGGGAAAGCTGTAACTCTGTGAGATGATTTCACAGAACACAAAGAAGTTTCTCAGAAAGCTTCTTTCTCTTTGTTATCGGAGGATATTTCCTTTGGCCCTATAGTCTTCAATGGGATCCGAAATATCTGTTCTCAGATTCCACAGAAATAAGGCTAGCAAAGAGATCCACGACATACAGATGTAACTCTCTGAGATGAATTAACAGAACACTAAGCAGTCTCTCAGAAAGCTTCTTTCCAGATTTCATCTGAGGATATTTCCTTTTTCACCATAGCCCTCTATGGGCTTCCAAATATCACTTTGCCAATTCCACAAGAACTGTCTTAGCGAAAGGCTTCTTGAGGGGAAAGCTGTAACTCTGTGAGATGATTTCACAGAACACAAAGAAGTTTCTCAGAAAGCTTCTTTCTCTTTGTTATCGGAGATTATTTCCTTTGGCCCTATAGTCTTCAAAGGGATCCGAAATATCTGTTCTCAGATTCCACAGAAGTAAGGCTAGCAAAGAGATCCACGAAATACAGATGTAACTCTGTGAGATGAATTAACAGAACACTAAGCAGTTTCTCAGAAAGCTTCTTTCCAGATTTCATCTGAGGATATTTCCTTTTTCACCATAGCCCTCTAAGGGCTTCCAAATATCACTTTGCCAATTCCACAAGAACTGTCTTAGCGAAAGGCTTCTTGAGGGGAAAGCTGTAACTCTGGGAGATGATTTCACAGAACACAAAGAAGTTTCTCAGAAAGCTTCTTTCTCTTTGTTATCGGAGGATATTTCCTTTGGCCCTATAGTCTTCAATGGGATCCGAAATATCTGTTCTCAGATTCCACAGAAATAAGGCTAGCAAAGAGATCCACGACATACAGATGTAACTCTGTGAGATGAATTAACAGAACACTCAGCAGTTTCTCAGAAAGCTTCCTTACAGATTTCATCTGAGGATATTTCCTTCTTCACCATAGCCCTCTATGGGCTTCCAAATATCACTTTGCCAATTCCACAAGAACTGTCTTAGCGAAAGGCTTCTTGAGGGGAAAGCTGTAACTCTGTGAGATGATTTCACAGAACACAAAGAAGTTTCTCAGAAAGCTTCTTTCTCTTTGTTATCGGAGATTATTTCCTTTGGCCCTATAGTCTTCAATGGGATCCGAAATATCTGTTCTCAGATTCCACAGAAATAAGTCTAGCAAAGAGATCCACGAAATACAGATGTATCTCTGTGAGATGAATTAACAGAACACTCAGCAGTTTCTCAGAAAGCTTCTTTCCAGATTTCATCTGAGGATATTTCCTTTTTCACCATAGCCCTCCGTGGGCTTCCAAATATCGCTTTGCCAATTCCACAAGAACTGTCTTAGCGAAAGGCTTCTTGAGGGGAAAGCTGTAACTCTGTGAGATGATTTCACAGAACACAAAGAAGTTTCTCAGAAAGCTTCTTTCTCTTTGTTATCGGAGGATATTTCCTTTGGCCCTATAGTCTTCAATGGGATCCGAAATATCTGTTCTCAGATTCCACAGAAATAAGGCTAGCAAAGAGATCCACGAAATACAGATGTAACTCTGTGAGATGAATTAACAGAACACTAAGCAGTTTCTCAGAAAGCTTCTTTCCAGATTTCATCTGAGGATATTTCCTTTTTCACCATAGCCCTCTATGGGCTTCCAAATATCACTTTGCCAATTCCACAAAAACTGTCTTAGCGAAAGGCTTCTTGAGGGGAAAGCTGTAACTCTGTGAGATGATTTCACAGAACACAAAGAAGTTTCTCAGAAAGCTTCTTTCTCTTTGTTATCGGAGATTATTTCCTTTGGCCCTATAGTCTTCAAAGGGATCCGAAATATCTGTTCTCAGATTCCACAGAAGTAAGGCTAGCAAAGAGATCCACGAAATATAGATGTAACTCTGTGAGATGAATTAACAGAACACTAAGCAGTTTCTCAGAAAGCTTCTTTCCAGATTTCATCTGAGGATATTTCCTTTTTCACCATAGCCCTCTATGGGCTTCCAAATATCACTTTGCCAATTACACAAGAACTGTCTTAGCGAAAGGCTTCTTGAGGGGAAAGCTGTAACTCTGTGAGATGATTTCACAGAACACAAAGAAGTTTCTCAGAAAGCTTCTTTGTCTTTGTTATCGGAGATTATTTCCTTTGGCCCTATAGTCTTCAATGGGATCCGAAATATCTGTTCTCAGATTCCACAGAAATAAGGCTAGCAAAGAGATCCACGAAATACAGATGTAACTCTGTGAGATGAATTAACAGAACACTCAGCAGTTTCTCAGAAAGCTTCTTTCCAGATTTCATCTGAGGATATTTCCTTTTTCACCATAGCCCTCCGTGGGCTTCCAAATATCGCTTTGCCAATTCCACAAGAACTGTCTTAGCGAAAGGCTTCTTGAGGAGAAAGCTGTAACTCTGTTAGATGATTTCACAGAACACAAAGAAGTTTCTCAGAAAGCTTCTTTCTCTTTGTTATCGGAGGATATTTCCTTTGGCCCTCTAGTCTTCAAAGGTATCCGAAATATCTGTTCTCAGATTCCACAGAAATAAGGCTAGCAAAGAGATCCACGAAATACAGATGTAACTCTGTGAGATGAATTAACAGAACACTCAGCAGTTTCTCAGAAAGCTTCTTTCCAGATTTCATCTGAGGATATTTCCTTTTTCACCATAGCCCTCTATGGGCTTCCAAATATCACTTTTCCAATTCCACAAGAACTGTCTTAGCGAAAGGCTTCTTGAGAGGAAAGCTGTAACTCTGTGAGATGATTTCACAGAACACAAAGAAGTTTCTCAGAAAGCTTCTTTCTCTTTGTTATCGGAGGATATTTCCTTTGGCCCTATAGTCTTCAATGGGATCCGAAATATCTGTTCTCCGATTCCACAGAAATAAGGCTAGCAAAGAGATCCACGACATACAGATGTAACTCTGTGAGATGAATTAACAGAACACTCAGCAGTTTCTCAGAAAGCTTCCTTACAGATTTCATCTGAGGATATTTCCTTTTTCACCATAGCCCTCTATGGGCTTCCAAATATCACTTTGCCAATTCCACAAGAACTGTCTTAGCGAAAGGCTTCTTGAGGGGAAAGCTGTAACTCTGTGAGATGATTTCACAGAACACAAAGAAGTTTCTCAGAAAGCTTCTTTCTCTTTGTTATCGGAGATTATTTCCTTTGGCCCTATAGTCTTCAATGGGATCCGAAATATCTGTTCTCAGATTCCACAGAAATAAGCCTAGCAAAGAGATCCACGAAAAACAGATGTAACTCTGTGAGATGAATTAACAGAACACTAAGCAGTTTCTCAGAAAGCTTCTTTCCAGATTTCATCTCAGGATACTTCCTTTTTCACCATAGCCCTCTATGGGCTTCCAAATATCGCTTTGCCAATTCCACAAGAACTGTCTTAGCGAAAGGCTTCTTGAGGGGAAAGCTGTAACTCTGTGAGATGATTTCACAGAACACAAAGAAGTTTCTCAGAAAGCTTCTTTCTCTTTGTTATCGGAGGATATTTCCTTTGGCCCTATAGTCTTCAATGGGATCCGAAATATCTGTTCTCAGATTCCACAGAAATAAGGCTAGCAAAGAGATCCACGAAATACAGATGTAACTCTGTGAGATGAATTAACAGAACACTAAGCAGTCTCTCAGAAAGCTTCTTTCCAGATTTCATCTGAGGATATTTCCTTTTTCACCATAGCCCTCTATGGGCTTCCAAATATCACTTTGCCAATTCCACAAAAACTGTCTTAGCGAAAGGCTTCTTGAGGGGAAAGCTGTAACTCTGTGAGATGATTTCACAGAACACAAAGAAGTTTCTCAGAAAGCTTCTTTCTCTTTGTTATCGGAGGATATTTCCTTTGGCCCTATAGTCTTCAAAGGGATCCGAAATATCTGTTCTCATATTCCACAGAAAAAAGTCTAGCAAAGAGATCCACGAAATACAGATGTAACTCTGTGAGATGAATTAACAGAACACTAAGCAGTTTCTCAGAAAGCTTCTTTCCAGATTTCATCTGAGGATATTTCCTTTTTCACCATAGCCCTCTATGGGCTTCCAAATATCACTTTGCCAATTCCACAAGAACTGTCTTAGCGAAAGGCTTCTTGAGGGGAAAGCTGTAACTCTGTGAGATGATTTCACAGAACACAAAGAAGTTTCTCAGAAAGCTTCTTTCTCTTTGTTATCGGAGGATATTTCCTTTGGCCCTATAGTCTTCCATCCGATCCGAAATATCTGTTGTCAGATTCCACAGAAATAAGTCTAGCAAAGAGATCCACGACATACAGATGTAACTCTGTGAGATGAATTAACAGAACACTCAGCAGTTTCTCAGAAAGCTTCCTTACAGATTTCATCTGAGGATATTTCCTTCTTCACCATAGCCCTCTATGGGCTTCCAAATATAACTTTGCCAATTCCACAAGAACGGTCTTTGCGAAAGGCTTCTTGAGGGGAAAGCTGTAACTCTGTGAGATGATTTCAGAGAACACAAAGAAGTTTCTCAGAAAGCTTCTTTCTCTTTGTTATCGGAGATTATTTCCCTTGGCCCTATAGTCTTCAATGGGATCCGAAATATCTGTTCTCAGATTCCTCAGAAATAAGGCTAGCAAAGAGATCCACGAAATACAGATGTAACTCTGTGAGATGAATTAACAGAACACTCAGCAGTTTCTCAGAAAGCTTCTTTCCAGATTTCATCTGAGGATATTTCCTTTTTCACCATAGCCCTCCGTGGGCTTCCAAATATCGCTTTGCCAATTCCACAAGAACTGTCTTAGCGAAAGGCTTCTTGAGGGGAAAGCTGTAACTCTGTGAGATGATTTCACAGAACACAAAGAAGTTTCTCAGAAAGCTTCTTTCTCTTTGTTATCGGAGGATATTTCCTTTGGCCCTATAGTCTTCAAAGGGATCCGAAATATCTGTTCTCAGATTCCACAGAAATAAGTCTAGCAAAGAGATCCACGAAATACAGATGTAACTGTGTGAGATGAATTAACAGACACTAAGCAGTTTCTCAGAAAGCTTCTTTCCAGATTTCATCTGAGGATATTTCCTTTTTCACCATAGCCCTCTATGGGCTTCCAAATATCACTTTGCCAATTCCACAAGAACTGTCTTAGCGAAAGGCTTCTTGAGGGGAAAGCTGTAACTCTGTGAGATGATTTCACAGAACACAAAGAAGTTTCTCAGAAAGCTTCTTTCTCTTTGCTATCGGAGGATATTTCCTTTGGCCCTATAGTCTTCAATGGGATCCGAAATATCTGTTCTCAGATTCCACAGAAATAAGGCTAGCAAAGAGATCCACGACATACAGATGTAACTCAGTGAGATGAATTAACAGAACACCAAGCAGTTTCTCAGAAAGCTTCTTTCCAGATTTCATCTGAGGATATTTCCTTTTTCACCATAGCCCTCTATGGGCTTCCAAATATCACTTTGCCAATTCCACGAAAACTGTCTTAGCGAAAGGCTTCTTGAGAGGAAAGCTGTATCTCTGTGAGATGATTTCACAGAACACAAAGAAGTTTCTCAGAAAGCTTCTTTCTCTTTGTTATCGGAGGATATTTCCTTTGGCCCTATAGTCTTCAATGGGATCCGAAATATCTGTTCTCAGATTCCACAGAAATAAGGCTAGCAAAGAGATCCACGACATACAGATGTAACTCTGTGAGATGAATTAACAGAACACTCAGCAGTTTCTCAGAAAGCTTCCTTCCAGATTTCATCTGAGGATATTTCCTTTTTCACCATAGCCCTCTATGGGCTTCCAAATATCACTTTGCCAATTCCACAAGAACTGTCTTAGCGAAAGGCTTCTTGAGGGGAAAGCTGTAACTCTGTGAGATGATTTCATAGAACACAAAGAAGTTTCTCAGAACGCTTCTTTCTCTTTGTTATCGGAGATTATTTCCTTTGGCCCTATAGTCTTCAATGGGATCCGAAATATCTGTTCTCAGATTCCACAGAAATAAGTCTAGCAAAGAGATCCACGAAATACAGATGTAACTCTGTGAGATGAATTAACAGAACACTAAGCAGTTTCTCAGAAAGCTTCTTTCCAGATTTCATCTGAGGATATTTCCTTTTTCACCATAGCCCTCTATGGGCTTCCAAATATCGCTTTGCCAATTCCACAAGAACTGTCTTAGCGAAAGGCTTCTTGAGGGGAAAGTTGTAACTCTGTGAGATGATTTCACAGAACACAAAGAAGTTTCTCAGAAAGCTTCTTTCTCTTTGTTATCGGAGGATATTTCCTTTGGCCCTATAGTCTTCAAAGGGATCTGAAATATCTGTTCTCAGATTCCACAGAAATAAGGCTAGCAAAGAGATCCACGAAATACAGATGTAACTCTGTGAGATGAATTAACAGAACACTAAGCAGTTTCTCAGAAAGCTTCTTTCCAGATTTCATCTGAGGATATTTCCTTTTTCACCATAGCCCTCTATGGGCTTCCAAATATCACTTTGCCAATTCCACAAAAAAATATCACTTTGCCAATTCCACAAAAAAATATCTGTTCTCAGATTCCACAGAAATAAGGCTAGCAAAGAGATCCACGAAATAAGGCTAGCAAAGAGATCCACGAGTAACTCTGTGAGATGAATTAACAGAACACTCAGCAGTTTCTCAGAAAGCTTCTTTCCAGATTTCATCTGAGGATATTTCCTTTTTCACCATAGCCCTCTATGGGCTTCCAAATATCACTTTGCCAATTCCACAAGAACTGTCTTAGCGAAAGGCTTCTTGAGGGGAAAGCTGTAACTCTGGGAGATGATTTCACAGAACACAAAGAAGTTTCTCAGAAAGCTTCTTTCTCTTTGTTATCGGAGGATATTTCCTTTGGCCCTATAGTCTTCAATGGGATCCGAAATATCTGTTCTCAGATTCCACAGAAATAAGGCTAGCAAAGAGATCCACGACATACAGATGTAACTCTGTGACATGAATTAACAGAACACTCAGCAGATTCTCAGAAAGCTTCCTTACAGATTTCATCTGAGGATATTTCCTTCTTCACCATAGCCCTCTATGGGCTTCCAAATATCACTTTGCCAATTCCACAAGAACTGTCTTAGCGAAAGGCTTCTTGAGGGGAAAGCTGTAACTCTGTGAGATGATTTCACAGAACACAAAGAAGTTTCTCAGAAAGCTTCTTTCTCTTTGTTATCGGAGATTATTTCCTTTGGCCCTATAGTCTTCAATGGGATCCGAAATATCTGTTCTCAGATTCCACAGAAATAAGTCTAGCAAAGAGATTCACGAAATACAGATGTAACTCTGTGAGATGAATTAACAGAACACTCAGCAGTTTCTCAGAAAGCTTCTTTCCAGATTTCATCTGAGGATATTTCCTTTTTCACCATAGCCCTCCGTGGGCTTCCAAATATCGCTTTGCCAATTCCACAAGAACTGTCTTAGCGAAAGGCTTCTTGAGGGGAAAGCTGTAACTCTGTGAGATGATTTCACAGAACACAAAGAAGTTTCTCAGAAAGCTTCTTTCTCTTTGTTATCGGAGGATATTTCCTTTGGCCCTATAGTCTTCAATGGGATCCGAAATATCTGTTCTCAGATTCCACAGAAATAAGGCTAGCAAAGAGATCCACGAAATAAAGATGTAACTCTCTGAGATGAATTAACAGAACACTAAGCAGTCTCTCAGAAAGCTTCTTTCCAGATTTCATCTGAGGATATTTCCTTTTTCACCATAGCCCTCTATGGGCTTCCAAATATCACTTTGCCAATTCCACAAGAACTGTCTTAGCGAAAGGCTTCTTGAGGGGAAAGCTGTAACTCTGTGAGATGATTTCACAGAACACAAAGAAGTTTCTCAGAAAGCTTCTTTCTCTTTGTTATCGGAGATTATTTCCTTTGGCCCTATAGTCTTCAAAGGGATCCGAAATATCTGTTCTCAGATTCCACAGAAGTAAGGCTAGCAAAGAGATCCACGAAATACAGATGTAACTCTGTGAGATGAATTAACAGAACACTAAGCAGTTTCTCAGAAAGCTTCTTTCCAGATTTCATCTGAGGATATTTCCTTTTTCACCATAGCCCTCTAAGGGCTTCCAAATATCACTTTGCCAATTCCACAAGAACTGTCTTAGCGAAAGGCTTCTTGAGGGGAAAGCTGTAACTCTGGGAGATGATTTCACAGAACACAAAGAAGTTTCTCAGAAAGCTTCTTTCTCTTTGTTATCGGAGGATATTTCCTTTGGCCCTATAGTCTTCAATGGGATCCGAAATATCTGTTCTCAGATTCCACAGAAATAAGGCTAGCAAAGAGATCCACGACATACAGATGTAACTCTGTGAGATGAATTAACAGAACACTCAGCAGTTTCTCAGAAAGCTTCCTTACAGATTTCATCTGAGGATATTTCCTTCTTCACCATAGCCCTCTATGGGCTTCCAAATATCACTTTGCCAATTCCACAAGAACTGTCTTAGCGAAAGGCTTCTTGAGGGGAAAGCTGTAACTCTGTGAGATGATTTCACAGAACACAAAGAAGTTTCTCAGAAAGCTTCTTTCTCTTTGTTATCGGAGATTATTTCCTTTGGCCCTATAGTCTTCAATGGGATCCGAAATATCTGTTCTCAGATTCCACAGAAATAAGTCTAGCAAAGAGATCCACGAAATACAGATGTATCTCTGTGAGATGAATTAACAGAACACTCAGCAGTTTCTCAGAAAGCTTCTTTCCAGATTTCATCTGAGGATATTTCCTTTTTCACCATAGCCCTCCGTGGGCTTCCAAATATCGCTTTGCCAATTCCACAAGAACTGTCTTAGCGAAAGGCTTCTTGAGGGGAAAGCTGTAACTCTGTGAGATGATTTCACAGAACACAAAGAAGTTTCTCAGAAAGCTTCTTTCTCTTTGTTATCGGAGGATATTTCCTTTGGCCCTATAGTCTTCAATGGGATCCGAAATATCTGTTCTCAGATTCCACAGAAATAAGGCTAGCAAAGAGATCCACGAAATACAGATGTAACTCTGTGAGATGAATTAACAGAACACTAAGCAGTTTCTCAGAAAGCTTCTTTCCAGATTTCATCTGAGGATATTTCCTTTTTCACCATAGCCCTCTATGGGCTTCCAAATATCACTTTGCCAATTCCACAAAAACTGTCTTAGCGAAAGGCTTCTTGAGGGGAAAGCTGTAACTCTGTGAGATGATTTCACAGAACACAAAGAAGTTTCTCAGAAAGCTTCTTTCTCTTTGTTATCGGAGATTATTTCCTTTGGCCCTATAGTCTTCAAAGGGATCCGAAATATCTGTTCTCAGATTCCACAGAAGTAAGGCTAGCAAAGAGATCCACGAAATATAGATGTAACTCTGTGAGATGAATTAACAGAACACTAAGCAGTTTCTCAGAAAGCTTCTTTCCAGATTTCATCTGAGGATATTTCCTTTTTCACCATAGCCCTCTATGGGCTTCCAAATATCACTTTGCCAATTACACAAGAACTGTCTTAGCGAAAGGCTTCTTGAGGGGAAAGCTGTAACTCTGTGAGATGATTTCACAGAACACAAAGAAGTTTCTCAGAAAGCTTCTTTGTCTTTGTTATCGGAGATTATTTCCTTTGGCCCTATAGTCTTCAATGGGATCCGAAATATCTGTTCTCAGATTCCACAGAAATAAGGCTAGCAAAGAGATCCACGAAATACAGATGTAACTCTGTGAGATGAATTAACAGAACACTCAGCAGTTTCTCAGAAAGCTTCTTTCCAGATTTCATCTGAGGATATTTCCTTTTTCACCATAGCCCTCCGTGGGCTTCCAAATATCGCTTTGCCAATTCCACAAGAACTGTCTTAGCGAAAGGCTTCTTGAGGAGAAAGCTGTAACTCTGTTAGATGATTTCACAGAACACAAAGAAGTTTCTCAGAAAGCTTCTTTCTCTTTGTTATCGGAGGATATTTCCTTTGGCCCTCTAGTCTTCAAAGGTATCCGAAATATCTGTTCTCAGATTCCACAGAAATAAGGCTAGCAAAGAGATCCACGAAATACAGATGTAACTCTGTGAGATGAATTAACAGAACACTCAGCAGTTTCTCAGAAAGCTTCTTTCCAGATTTCATCTGAGGATATTTCCTTTTTCACCATAGCCCTCTATGGGCTTCCAAATATCACTTTTCCAATTCCACAAGAACTGTCTTAGCGAAAGGCTTCTTGAGAGGAAAGCTGTAACTCTGTGAGATGATTTCACAGAACACAAAGAAGTTTCTCAGAAAGCTTCTTTCTCTTTGTTATCGGAGGATATTTCCTTTGGCCCTATAGTCTTCAATGGGATCCGAAATATCTGTTCTCCGATTCCACAGAAATAAGGCTAGCAAAGAGATCCACGACATACAGATGTAACTCTGTGAGATGAATTAACAGAACACTCAGCAGTTTCTCAGAAAGCTTCCTTACAGATTTCATCTGAGGATATTTCCTTTTTCACCATAGCCCTCTATGGGCTTCCAAATATCACTTTGCCAATTCCACAAGAACTGTCTTAGCGAAAGGCTTCTTGAGGGGAAAGCTGTAACTCTGTGAGATGATTTCACAGAACACAAAGAAGTTTCTCAGAAAGCTTCTTTCTCTTTGTTATCGGAGATTATTTCCTTTGGCCCTATAGTCTTCAATGGGATCCGAAATATCTGTTCTCAGATTCCACAGAAATAAGCCTAGCAAAGAGATCCACGAAAAACAGATGTAACTCTGTGAGATGAATTAACAGAACACTAAGCAGTTTCTCAGAAAGCTTCTTTCCAGATTTCATCTCAGGATACTTCCTTTTTCACCATAGCCCTCTATGGGCTTCCAAATATCGCTTTGCCAATTCCACAAGAACTGTCTTAGCGAAAGGCTTCTTGAGGGGAAAGCTGTAACTCTGTGAGATGATTTCACAGAACACAAAGAAGTTTCTCAGAAAGCTTCTTTCTCTTTGTTATCGGAGGATATTTCCTTTGGCCCTATAGTCTTCAATGGGATCCGAAATATCTGTTCTCAGATTCCACAGAAATAAGGCTAGCAAAGAGATCCACGAAATACAGATGTAACTCTGTGAGATGAATTAACAGAACACTAAGCAGTCTCTCAGAAAGCTTCTTTCCAGATTTCATCTGAGGATATTTCCTTTTTCACCATAGCCCTCTATGGGCTTCCAAATATCACTTTGCCAATTCCACAAAAACTGTCTTAGCGAAAGGCTTCTTGAGGGGAAAGCTGTAACTCTGTGAGATGATTTCACAGAACACAAAGAAGTTTCTCAGAAAGCTTCTTTCTCTTTGTTATCGGAGGATATTTCCTTTGGCCCTATAGTCTTCAAAGGGATCCGAAATATCTGTTCTCATATTCCACAGAAAAAAGTCTAGCAAAGAGATCCACGAAATACAGATGTAACTCTGTGAGATGAATTAACAGAACACTAAGCAGTTTCTCAGAAAGCTTCTTTCCAGATTTCATCTGAGGATATTTCCTTTTTCACCATAGCCCTCTATGGGCTTCCAAATATCACTTTGCCAATTCCACAAGAACTGTCTTAGCGAAAGGCTTCTTGAGGGGAAAGCTGTAACTCTGTGAGATGATTTCACAGAACACAAAGAAGTTTCTCAGAAAGCTTCTTTCTCTTTGTTATCGGAGGATATTTCCTTTGGCCCTATAGTCTTCCATCCGATCCGAAATATCTGTTGTCAGATTCCACAGAAATAAGTCTAGCAAAGAGATCCACGACATACAGATGTAACTCTGTGAGATGAATTAACAGAACACTCAGCAGTTTCTCAGAAAGCTTCCTTACAGATTTCATCTGAGGA
This sequence comes from Macaca nemestrina, assembly GCF_043159975.1. Lineage (NCBI taxonomy): Eukaryota > Metazoa > Chordata > Mammalia > Primates > Cercopithecidae > Macaca > Macaca nemestrina. The sequence continues at coordinate 97,010 of NW_027257620.1, forward strand.
TATTTCCTTCTTCACCATAGCCCTCTATGGGCTTCCAAATATAACTTTGCCAATTCCACAAGAACGGTCTTTGCGAAAGGCTTCTTGAGGGGAAAGCTGTAACTCTGTGAGATGATTTCAGAGAACACAAAGAAGTTTCTCAGAAAGCTTCTTTCTCTTTGTTATCGGAGATTATTTCCCTTGGCCCTATAGTCTTCAATGGGATCCGAAATATCTGTTCTCAGATTCCTCAGAAATAAGGCTAGCAAAGAGATCCACGAAATACAGATGTAACTCTGTGAGATGAATTAACAGAACACTCAGCAGTTTCTCAGAAAGCTTCTTTCCAGATTTCATCTGAGGATATTTCCTTTTTCACCATAGCCCTCCGTGGGCTTCCAAATATCGCTTTGCCAATTCCACAAGAACTGTCTTAGCGAAAGGCTTCTTGAGGGGAAAGCTGTAACTCTGTGAGATGATTTCACAGAACACAAAGAAGTTTCTCAGAAAGCTTCTTTCTCTTTGTTATGGGAGGATATTTCCTTTGTCCCTATACTCTTCAAAGGGATCCGAAATATCTGTTCTCAGATTCCACAGAAATAAGGCTAGCAAAGAGATCTACGAAATACAGATGTAACTCTGTGAGATGAATTAACAGAACACTAAGCAGTTTCTCAGAAAGCTTCTTTACAGATTTCATCTGAGGATATTTCCTTTTTCACCATAGCCCTCTATGGGCTTCCAAATATCACTTTGCCAATTCCACAAGAACTGTCTTCGCGAAAGGCTTCTTGAGGGGAAAGCTGTAACTCTGTGAGATGATTTCACAGAACACAAAGAAGTTTCTCAGAAAGCTTCTTTCTCTTTGTTATCGGAGGATATTTCCTTTGGCCCTATAGTCTTCAATGGGATCCGAAATATCTGTTCTAAGATTCCACAGAAATAAGTCTAGCGAAGAGATCCACGAAATACAGATGTAACTCAGTGAGATGAATTAACAGAACACTAAGCAGTTTCTCAGAAAGCTTCTTTCCAGATTTCATCTGAGGATATTTCCTTTTTCACCATAGCCCTCTATGGGCTTCCAAATATCACTTTGCCAATTCCACGAAAACTGTCTTAGGGAAAGGCTTCTTGAGGGGAAAGCTGTAACTCTGTGAGATGATTTCACAGAACACAAAGAAGTTTCTCAGAAAGCTTCTTTCTCTTTGTTATCGGAGATTATTTCCTTTGGCCCTATAGTCTTCAATGGGATCCGAAATATCTGTTCTCAGATTCCACAGAAATAAGTCTAGCAAAGAGATCCACGAAATACAGATGTAACTCAGTGAGATGATATAACAGAACACTAAGCAGTTTCTCAGAAAGCCTCTTTCCAGATTTCATCTGAGGATATTTCCTTTTTCACCATAGCCCTCTATGGGCTTCCAAATATCGCTTTGCCAATTCCACGAAAACTGTCCTGGCGAAAGGCTTCTTGAGAGGAAAGCTGTAACTCTGTGAGATGATTTCACAGAACACAAAGAAGTTTCTCAGAAAGCTTCTTTCTCTTTGTTATCGGAGGATATTTCCTTTGGCCCTTTGTCTTCAAAGGGATCCGAAATATCTGTTCTCAGATTCCACAGAAATAAGGCTAGCAAAGAGATCCACGAAATACAGATGTAACTCTGTGAGATGAATTAAGAGAACACTAAGCAGTTTCTCAGAAAGCTTCTTTCCAGATTTCATCTGAGGATATTTCCTTTTTCACCATAGACCTCTAAGGGCTTCCAAATATCACTTTGACAATTCCACAAGAACTGTCTTAGCGAAAGGCTTCTTGAGGGGAAAGCTGTAACTCTGTGAGATGATTTCACAGAACACAAAGAAGTTTCTCAGAAAGCTTCTTTCTCTTTGCTATCGGAGATTATTTCCTTTGGCCCTATAGTCTTCAATGGGATCCGAAATATCTGTTCTCAGATTCCACAGAAATAAGGCTAGCAAAGAGATCCACGAAATACAGATGTAACTCTGTGAGATGAATTAACAGAACACTCAGCAGTTTCTCAGAAAGCTTCTTTCCAGATTTCATCTGAGGATATTTCCTTTTTCACCATAGCCCTCCGTGGGCTTCCAAATATCGCTTTGCCAATTCCACAAGAACTGTCTTAGCGAAAGGCTTCTTGAGGGGAAAGCTGTAACTCTGTGAGATGATTTCACAGAACACAAAGAAGTTTCTCAGAAAGCTTCTTTCTCTTTGTTATCGGAGGATATTTCCTTTGGCCCTATAGTCTTCAAAGGGATCCGAAATATCTGTTCTCAGATTCCACAGAAATAAGTCTAGCAAAGAGATCCACGAAATACAGATGTAACTGTGTGAGATGAATTAACAGACACTAAGCAGTTTCTCAGAAAGCTTCTTTCCAGATTTCATCTGAGGATATTTCCTTTTTCACCATAGCCCTCTATGGGCTTCCAAATATCACTTTGCCAATTCCACAAGAACTGTCTTAGCGAAAGGCTTCTTGAGGGGAAAGCTGTAACTCTGTGAGATGATTTCACAGAACACAAAGAAGTTTCTCAGAAAGCTTCTTTCTCTTTGCTATCGGAGGATATTTCCTTTGGCCCTATAGTCTTCAATGGGATCCGAAATATCTGTTCTCAGATTCCACAGAAATAAGGCTAGCAAAGAGATCCACGACATACAGATGTAACTCAGTGAGATGAATTAACAGAACACCAAGCAGTTTCTCAGAAAGCTTCTTTCCAGATTTCATCTGAGGATATTTCCTTTTTCACCATAGCCCTCTATGGGCTTCCAAATATCACTTTGCCAATTCCACGAAAACTGTCTTAGCGAAAGGCTTCTTGAGAGGAAAGCTGTATCTCTGTGAGATGATTTCACAGAACACAAAGAAGTTTCTCAGAAAGCTTCTTTCTCTTTGTTATCGGAGGATATTTCCTTTGGCCCTATAGTCTTCAATGGGATCCGAAATATCTGTTCTCAGATTCCACAGAAATAAGGCTAGCAAAGAGATCCACGACATACAGATGTAACTCTGTGAGATGAATTAACAGAACACTCAGCAGTTTCTCAGATAGCTTCTTTCCAGATTTCATCTGAGGATATTTCCTTTTTCAACATAGCCCTCCGTGGGCTTCCAAATATCGCTTTGCCAATTCCACAAGAACTGTCTTAGCGAAAGGCTTCTTGAGGGGAAAGCTGTAACTCTGTGAGATGATTTCACAGAACACAAAGAAGTTTCTCAGAAAGCTTCTTTCTCTTTGTTATCGGAGGATATTTCCTTTGGCCCTCTAGTCTTCAAAGGGATCCGAAATATCTGTTCTCAGATTCCACAGAAATAAGGCTAGCAAAGAGATCCACGAAATACAGATGTAACTCTGTGAGATGAATTAACAGAACACTAAGCAGTTTCTCAGAAAGCTTCTTTCCAGATTTCATCTGAGGATATTTCCTTTTTCACCATAGCCCTCTATGGGCTTCCAAATATCACTTTGCCAATTCCACAAGAACTGTCTTAGCGAAAGGCTTCTTGAGGGGAAAGCTGTAACTCTGTGAGATGATTTCACAGAACACAAAGAAGTTTCTCAGAAAGCTTCTTTCTCTTTGTTATCGGAGGATATTTCCTTTGGCCCTATAGTCTTCAATGGGATCCGAAATATCTGTTCTAAGATTCCACAGAAATAAGTCTAGCGAAGAGATCCACGAAATACAGATGTAACTCAGTGAGATGAATTAACAGAACACTAAGCAGTTTCTCAGAAAGCTTCTTTCCAGATTTCATCTGAGGATATTTCCTTTTTCACCATAGCCCTCTATGGGCTTCCAAATATCACTTTGCCAATTCCACGAAAACTGTCTTAGGGAAAGGCTTCTTGAGGGGAAAGCTGTAACTCTGTGAGATGATTTCACAGAACACAAAGAAGTTTCTCAGAAAGCTTCTTTCTCTTTGTTATCGGAGATTATTTCCTTTGGCCCTATAGTCTTCAATGGGATCCGAAATATCTGTTCTCAGATTCCACAGAAATAAGTCTAGCAAAGAGATCCACGAAATACAGATGTAACTCAGTGAGATGATATAACAGAACACTAAGCAGTTTCTCAGAAAGCCTCTTTCCAGATTTCATCTGAGGATATTTCCTTTTTCACCACAGCCCTCTATGGGCTTCCAAATATCGCTTTGCCAATTCCACGAAAACTGTCCTGGCGAAAGGCTTCTTGAGAGGAAAGCTGTAACTCTGTGAGATGATTTCACAGAACACAAAGAAGTTTCTCAGAAAGCTTCTTTCTCTTTGTTATCGGAGGATATTTCCTTTGGCCCTTTGTCTTCAAAGGGATCCGAAATATCTGTTCTCAGATTCCACAGAAATAAGGCTAGCAAAGAGATCCACGAAATACAGATGTAACTCTGTGAGATGAATTAAGAGAACACTAAGCAGTTTCTCAGAAAGCTTCTTTCCAGATTTCATCTGAGGATATTTCCTTTTTCACCATAGACCTCTAAGGGCTTCCAAATATCACTTTGACAATTCCACAAGAACTGTCTTAGCGAAAGGCTTCTTGAGGGGAAAGCTGTAACTCTGTGAGATGATTTCACAGAACACAAAGAAGTTTCTCAGAAAGCTTCTTTCTCTTTGCTATCGGAGATTATTTCCTTTGGCCCTATAGTCTTCAATGGGATCCGAAATATCTGTTCTCAGATTCCACAGAAATAAGGCTAGCAAAGAGATCCACGAAATACAGATGTAACTCTGTGAGATGAATTAACAGAACACTCAGCAGTTTCTCAGAAAGCTTCTTTCCAGATTTCATCTGAGGATATTTCCTTTTTCACCATAGCCCTCCGTGGGCTTCCAAATATCGCTTTGCCAATTCCACAAGAACTGTCTTAGCGAAAGGCTTCTTGAGGGGAAAGCTGTAACTCTGTGAGATGATTTCACAGAACACAAAGAAGTTTCTCAGAAAGCTTCTTTCTCTTTGTTATCGGAGGATATTTCCTTTGGCCCTATAGTCTTCAAAGGGATCCGAAATATCTGTTCTCAGATTCCACAGAAATAAGTCTAGCAAAGAGATCCACGAAATACAGATGTAACTGTGTGAGATGAATTAACAGACACTAAGCAGTTTCTCAGAAAGCTTCTTTCCAGATTTCATCTGAGGATATTTCCTTTTTCACCATAGACCTCTATGGGCTTCCAAATATCACTTTGCCAATTCCACAAGAACTGTCTTAGCGAAAGGCTTCTTGAGGGGAAAGCTGTAACTCTGTGAGATGATTTCACAGAACACAAAGAAGTTTCTCAGAAAGCTTCTTTCTCTTTGCTATCGGAGGATATTTCCTTTGGCCCTATAGTCTTCAATGGGATCCGAAATATCTGTTCTCAGATTCCACAGAAATAAGGCTAGCAAAGAGATCCACGACATACAGATGTAACTCAGTGAGATGAATTAACAGAACACCAAGCAGTTTCTCAGAAAGCTTCTTTCCAGATTTCATCTGAGGATATTTCCTTTTTCACCATAGCCCTCTATGGGCTTCCAAATATCACTTTGCCAATTCCACGAAAACTGTCTTAGCGAAAGGCTTCTTGAGAGGAAAGCTGTATCTCTGTGAGATGATTTCACAGAACACAAAGAAGTTTCTCAGAAAGCTTCTTTCTCTTTGTTATCGGAGGATATTTCCTTTGGCCCTATAGTCTTCAATGGGATCCGAAATATCTGTTCTCAGATTCCACAGAAATAAGGCTAGCAAAGAGATCCACGACATACAGATGTAACTCTGTGAGATGAATTAACAGAACACTCAGCAGTTTCTCAGAAAGCTTCCTTCCAGATTTCATCTGAGGATATTTCCTTTTTCACCATAGCCCTCTATGGGCTTCCAAATATCACTTTGCCAATTCCACAAGAACTGTCTTAGCGAAAGGCTTCTTGAGGGGAAAGCTGTAACTCTGTGAGATGATTTCATAGAACACAAAGAAGTTTCTCAGAACGCTTCTTTCTCTTTGTTATCGGAGATTATTTCCTTTGGCCCTATAGTCTTCAATGGGATCCGAAATATCTGTTCTCAGATTCCACAGAAATAAGTCTAGCAAAGAGATCCACGAAATACAGATGTAACTCTGTGAGATGAATTAACAGAACACTAAGCAGTTTCTCAGAAAGCTTCTTTCCAGATTTCATCTGAGGATATTTCCTTTTTCACCATAGCCCTCTATGGGCTTCCAAATATCGCTTTGCCAATTCCACAAGAACTGTCTTAGCGAAAGGCTTCTTGAGGGGAAAGTTGTAACTCTGTGAGATGATTTCACAGAACACAAAGAAGTTTCTCAGAAAGCTTCTTTCTCTTTGTTATCGGAGGATATTTCCTTTGGCCCTATAGTCTTCAAAGGGATCTGAAATATCTGTTCTCAGATTCCACAGAAATAAGGCTAGCAAAGAGATCCACGAAATACAGATGTAACTCTGTGAGATGAATTAACAGAACACTAAGCAGTTTCTCAGAAAGCTTCTTTCCAGATTTCATCTGAGGATATTTCCTTTTTCACCATAGCCCTCTATGGGCTTCCAAATATCACTTTGCCAATTCCACAAAAACTGTCTTAGCGAAAGGCTTCTTGAGGGGAAAGCTGTAACTCTGTGAGATGATTTCACAGAACACAAAGAAGTTTCTCAGAAAGCTTCTTTCTCTTTGTTATCGGAGGATATTTCCTTTGGCCCTCTAGTCTTCAAAGGTATCCGAAATATCTGTTCTCAGATTCCACAGAAATAAGGCTAGCAAAGAGATCCACGAAATACAGATGTAACTCTGTGAGATGAATTAACAGAACACTCAGCAGTTTCTCAGAAAGCTTCTTTCCAGATTTCATCTGAGGATATTTCCTTTTTCACCATAGCCCTCTATGGGCTTCCAAATATCACTTTGCCAATTCCACAAGAACTGTCTTAGCGAAAGGCTTCTTGAGGGGAAAGCTGTAACTCTGGGAGATGATTTCACAGAACACAAAGAAGTTTCTCAGAAAGCTTCTTTCTCTTTGTTATCGGAGGATATTTCCTTTGGCCCTATAGTCTTCAATGGGATCCGAAATATCTGTTCTCAGATTCCACAGAAATAAGGCTAGCAAAGAGATCCACGACATACAGATGTAACTCTGTGACATGAATTAACAGAACACTCAGCAGATTCTCAGAAAGCTTCCTTACAGATTTCATCTGAGGATATTTCCTTCTTCACCATAGCCCTCTATGGGCTTCCAAATATCACTTTGCCAATTCCACAAGAACTGTCTTAGCGAAAGGCTTCTTGAGGGGAAAGCTGTAACTCTGTGAGATGATTTCACAGAACACAAAGAAGTTTCTCAGAAAGCTTCTTTCTCTTTGTTATCGGAGATTATTTCCTTTGGCCCTATAGTCTTCAATGGGATCCGAAATATCTGTTCTCAGATTCCACAGAAATAAGTCTAGCAAAGAGATTCACGAAATACAGATGTAACTCTGTGAGATGAATTAACAGAACACTCAGCAGTTTCTCAGAAAGCTTCTTTCCAGATTTCATCTGAGGATATTTCCTTTTTCACCATAGCCCTCCGTGGGCTTCCAAATATCGCTTTGCCAATTCCACAAGAACTGTCTTAGCGAAAGGCTTCTTGAGGGGAAAGCTGTAACTCTGTGAGATGATTTCACAGAACACAAAGAAGTTTCTCAGAAAGCTTCTTTCTCTTTGTTATCGGAGGATATTTCCTTTGGCCCTATAGTCTTCAATGGGATCCGAAATATCTGTTCTCAGATTCCACAGAAATAAGGCTAGCAAAGAGATCCACGAAATAAAGATGTAACTCTCTGAGATGAATTAACAGAACACTAAGCAGTCTCTCAGAAAGCTTCTTTCCAGATTTCATCTGAGGATATTTCCTTTTTCACCATAGCCCTCTATGGGCTTCCAAATATCACTTTGCCAATTCCACAAGAACTGTCTTAGCGAAAGGCTTCTTGAGGGGAAAGCTGTAACTCTGTGAGATGATTTCACAGAACACAAAGAAGTTTCTCAGAAAGCTTCTTTCTCTTTGTTATCGGAGATTATTTCCTTTGGCCCTATAGTCTTCAAAGGGATCCGAAATATCTGTTCTCAGATTCCACAGAAGTAAGGCTAGCAAAGAGATCCACGAAATACAGATGTAACTCTGTGAGATGAATTAACAGAACACTAAGCAGTTTCTCAGAAAGCTTCTTTCCAGATTTCATCTGAGGATATTTCCTTTTTCACCATAGCCCTCTAAGGGCTTCCAAATATCACTTTGCCAATTCCACAAGAACTGTCTTAGCGAAAGGCTTCTTGAGGGGAAAGCTGTAACTCTGGGAGATGATTTCACAGAACACAAAGAAGTTTCTCAGAAAGCTTCTTTCTCTTTGTTATCGGAGGATATTTCCTTTGGCCCTATAGTCTTCAATGGGATCCGAAATATCTGTTCTCAGATTCCACAGAAATAAGGCTAGCAAAGAGATCCACGACATACAGATGTAACTCTGTGAGATGAATTAACAGAACACTCAGCAGTTTCTCAGAAAGCTTCCTTACAGATTTCATCTGAGGATATTTCCTTCTTCACCATAGCCCTCTATGGGCTTCCAAATATCACTTTGCCAATTCCACAAGAACTGTCTTAGCGAAAGGCTTCTTGAGGGGAAAGCTGTAACTCTGTGAGATGATTTCACAGAACACAAAGAAGTTTCTCAGAAAGCTTCTTTCTCTTTGTTATCGGAGATTATTTCCTTTGGCCCTATAGTCTTCAATGGGATCCGAAATATCTGTTCTCAGATTCCACAGAAATAAGTCTAGCAAAGAGATCCACGAAATACAGATGTATCTCTGTGAGATGAATTAACAGAACACTCAGCAGTTTCTCAGAAAGCTTCTTTCCAGATTTCATCTGAGGATATTTCCTTTTTCACCATAGCCCTCCGTGGGCTTCCAAATATCGCTTTGCCAATTCCACAAGAACTGTCTTAGCGAAAGGCTTCTTGAGGGGAAAGCTGTAACTCTGTGAGATGATTTCACAGAACACAAAGAAGTTTCTCAGAAAGCTTCTTTCTCTTTGTTATCGGAGGATATTTCCTTTGGCCCTATAGTCTTCAATGGGATCCGAAATATCTGTTCTCAGATTCCACAGAAATAAGGCTAGCAAAGAGATCCACGAAATACAGATGTAACTCTGTGAGATGAATTAACAGAACACTAAGCAGTTTCTCAGAAAGCTTCTTTCCAGATTTCATCTGAGGATATTTCCTTTTTCACCATAGCCCTCTATGGGCTTCCAAATATCACTTTGCCAATTCCACAAAAACTGTCTTAGCGAAAGGCTTCTTGAGGGGAAAGCTGTAACTCTGTGAGATGATTTCACAGAACACAAAGAAGTTTCTCAGAAAGCTTCTTTCTCTTTGTTATCGGAGATTATTTCCTTTGGCCCTATAGTCTTCAAAGGGATCCGAAATATCTGTTCTCAGATTCCACAGAAGTAAGGCTAGCAAAGAGATCCACGAAATATAGATGTAACTCTGTGAGATGAATTAACAGAACACTAAGCAGTTTCTCAGAAAGCTTCTTTCCAGATTTCATCTGAGGATATTTCCTTTTTCACCATAGCCCTCTATGGGCTTCCAAATATCACTTTGCCAATTACACAAGAACTGTCTTAGCGAAAGGCTTCTTGAGGGGAAAGCTGTAACTCTGTGAGATGATTTCACAGAACACAAAGAAGTTTCTCAGAAAGCTTCTTTGTCTTTGTTATCGGAGATTATTTCCTTTGGCCCTATAGTCTTCAATGGGATCCGAAATATCTGTTCTCAGATTCCACAGAAATAAGGCTAGCAAAGAGATCCACGAAATACAGATGTAACTCTGTGAGATGAATTAACAGAACACTCAGCAGTTTCTCAGAAAGCTTCTTTCCAGATTTCATCTGAGGATATTTCCTTTTTCACCATAGCCCTCCGTGGGCTTCCAAATATCGCTTTGCCAATTCCACAAGAACTGTCTTAGCGAAAGGCTTCTTGAGGAGAAAGCTGTAACTCTGTTAGATGATTTCACAGAACACAAAGAAGTTTCTCAGAAAGCTTCTTTCTCTTTGTTATCGGAGGATATTTCCTTTGGCCCTCTAGTCTTCAAAGGTATCCGAAATATCTGTTCTCAGATTCCACAGAAATAAGGCTAGCAAAGAGATCCACGAAATACAGATGTAACTCTGTGAGATGAATTAACAGAACACTCAGCAGTTTCTCAGAAAGCTTCTTTCCAGATTTCATCTGAGGATATTTCCTTTTTCACCATAGCCCTCTATGGGCTTCCAAATATCACTTTTCCAATTCCACAAGAACTGTCTTAGCGAAAGGCTTCTTGAGAGGAAAGCTGTAACTCTGTGAGATGATTTCACAGAACACAAAGAAGTTTCTCAGAAAGCTTCTTTCTCTTTGTTATCGGAGGATATTTCCTTTGGCCCTATAGTCTTCAATGGGATCCGAAATATCTGTTCTCCGATTCCACAGAAATAAGGCTAGCAAAGAGATCCACGACATACAGATGTAACTCTGTGAGATGAATTAACAGAACACTCAGCAGTTTCTCAGAAAGCTTCCTTACAGATTTCATCTGAGGATATTTCCTTTTTCACCATAGCCCTCTATGGGCTTCCAAATATCACTTTGCCAATTCCACAAGAACTGTCTTAGCGAAAGGCTTCTTGAGGGGAAAGCTGTAACTCTGTGAGATGATTTCACAGAACACAAAGAAGTTTCTCAGAAAGCTTCTTTCTCTTTGTTATCGGAGATTATTTCCTTTGGCCCTATAGTCTTCAATGGGATCCGAAATATCTGTTCTCAGATTCCACAGAAATAAGCCTAGCAAAGAGATCCACGAAAAACAGATGTAACTCTGTGAGATGAATTAACAGAACACTAAGCAGTTTCTCAGAAAGCTTCTTTCCAGATTTCATCTCAGGATACTTCCTTTTTCACCATAGCCCTCTATGGGCTTCCAAATATCGCTTTGCCAATTCCACAAGAACTGTCTTAGCGAAAGGCTTCTTGAGGGGAAAGCTGTAACTCTGTGAGATGATTTCACAGAACACAAAGAAGTTTCTCAGAAAGCTTCTTTCTCTTTGTTATCGGAGGATATTTCCTTTGGCCCTATAGTCTTCAATGGGATCCGAAATATCTGTTCTCAGATTCCACAGAAATAAGGCTAGCAAAGAGATCCACGAAATACAGATGTAACTCTGTGAGATGAATTAACAGAACACTAAGCAGTCTCTCAGAAAGCTTCTTTCCAGATTTCATCTGAGGATATTTCCTTTTTCACCATAGCCCTCTATGGGCTTCCAAATATCACTTTGCCAATTCCACAAAAACTGTCTTAGCGAAAGGCTTCTTGAGGGGAAAGCTGTAACTCTGTGAGATGATTTCACAGAACACAAAGAAGTTTCTCAGAAAGCTTCTTTCTCTTTGTTATCGGAGGATATTTCCTTTGGCCCTATAGTCTTCAAAGGGATCCGAAATATCTGTTCTCATATTCCACAGAAAAAAGTCTAGCAAAGAGATCCACGAAATACAGATGTAACTCTGTGAGATGAATTAACAGAACACTAAGCAGTTTCTCAGAAAGCTTCTTTCCAGATTTCATCTGAGGATATTTCCTTTTTCACCATAGCCCTCTATGGGCTTCCAAATATCACTTTGCCAATTCCACAAGAACTGTCTTAGCGAAAGGCTTCTTGAGGGGAAAGCTGTAACTCTGTGAGATGATTTCACAGAACACAAAGAAGTTTCTCAGAAAGCTTCTTTCTCTTTGTTATCGGAGGATATTTCCTTTGGCCCTATAGTCTTCCATCCGATCCGAAATATCTGTTGTCAGATTCCACAGAAATAAGTCTAGCAAAGAGATCCACGACATACAGATGTAACTCTGTGAGATGAATTAACAGAACACTCAGCAGTTTCTCAGAAAGCTTCCTTACAGATTTCATCTGAGGATATTTCCTTCTTCACCATAGCCCTCTATGGGCTTCCAAATATAACTTTGCCAATTCCACAAGAACGGTCTTTGCGAAAGGCTTCTTGAGGGGAAAGCTGTAACTCTGTGAGATGATTTCAGAGAACACAAAGAAGTTTCTCAGAAAGCTTCTTTCTCTTTGTTATCGGAGATTATTTCCCTTGGCCCTATAGTCTTCAATGGGATCCGAAATATCTGTTCTCAGATTCCTCAGAAATAAGACTAGCAAAGAGATCCACGAAATACAGATGTAACTCTGTGAGATGAATTAACAGAACACTCAGCAGTTTCTCAGAAAGCTTCTTTCCAGATTTCATCTGAGGATATCTCCTTTTTCACCATAGCCCTCCGTGGGCTTCCAAATATCGCTTTGCCAATTCCACAAGAACTGTCTTAGCGAAAGGCTTCTTGAGGGGAAAGCTGTAACTCTGTGAGATGATTTCACAGAACACAAAGAAGTTTCTCAGAAAGCTTCTTTCTCTTTGTTATGGGAGGATATTTCCTTTGTCCCTATACTCTTCAAAGGGATCCGAAATATCTGTTCTCAGATTCCACAGAAATAAGGCTAGCAAAGAGATCTACGAAATACAGATGTAACTCTGTGAGATGAATTAACAGAACACTAAGCAGTTTCTCAGAAAGCTTCTTTACAGATTTCATCTGAGGATATTTCCTTTTTCACCATAGCCCTCTATGGGCTTCCAAATATCACTTTGCCAATTCCACAAGAACTGTCTTCGCGAAAGGCTTCTTGAGAGGAAAGCTGTATCTCTGTGAGATGATTTCACAGAACATAAAGAAGTTTCTCAGAAAGCTTCTTTCTCTTTGTTATCGGAGGATATTTCCTTTGGCCCTATAGTCTTCAATGGGATCCGAAATATCTGTTCTCAGATTCCACAGAAATAAGGCTAGCAAAGAGATCCACGAAATACAGATGTAACTCTGTGAGATGAATTAACAGAACACTAAGCAGTTTCTCAGAAAGTTTCTTTCCAGATTTCATCGGAGGATATTTCCTTTTTCACCATAGCCCTCTATGGGCTTCCAAATATCACTTTGCCAATTCCACGAAAACTGTCTTAGCGAAAGGCTTCTTGAGAGAAAAGCTGTATCTCTGTGAGTTGATTTCACAGAACACAAAGACGTTTCTCAGGAAGCTTCTTTCTCTTTGTTATCGGAGGATATTTCCTTTGGCCCTATAGTCTTCAATGGGATCCGAAATATCTGTTCTCAGATTCCACAGAAATAAGGCTAGCAAAGAGATCCACGACATACAGATGTAACTCTGTGAGATGAATTAACAGAACACAAAGCAGTTTCTCAGAAAGCTTCTTTCCAGATTTCATCTGAGGATATTTCCTTTTTCACCATAGCCCTCTATGGGCTTCCAAATATCACTTTTCCAATTCCACAAGAACTGTCTTAGCGAAAGGCTTCTTGAGGGGAAAGCTGTAACTCTGTGAGATGATTTCACAGAACACAAAGAAGTTTCTCAGAAAGCTTCTTTCTCTTTGTTATCGGAGGATATTTCCTTTGGCCCTATAGTCTTCAATGGGATCCGAAATATCTGTTCTCAGATTCCACAGAAATAAGGCTAGCAAAGAGATCCACGACATACAGATGTAACTCTGTGAGATGAATTAACAGAACACTCAGCAGTTTCTCAGAAAGCTTCCTTACAGATTTCATCTGAGGATATTTCCTTCTTCACCATAGCCCTCTATGGGCTTCCAAATATCACTTTGCCAATTCCACAAGAACTGTCTTAGCGAAAGGCTTCTTGAGGGGAAACTGTAACTCTGTGAGATGATTTCACAGAACACAAAGAAGTTTCTCAGAAAGCTTCTTTCTCTTTGTTATCGGAGATTATTTCCTTTGGCCCTGTAGTCTTCAATGGGATCCGAAATATCTGTTCTCAGATTCCACAGAAATAAGGCTAGCAAAGAGATCCAGGAAATACAGATGTAACTCTGTGAGATGAATTAACAGAACACAAAGCAGTTTCTCAGAAAGCTTCTTTCCAGATTTCATCTGAGGATATTTCCTTTTTCACCATAGCCCTCTATGGGCTTCCAAATATCACTTTTCCAATTCCACAAGAACTGTCTTAGCGAAAGGCTTCTTGAGGGGAAAGCTGTAACTCTGTGAGATGATTTCACAGAACACAAAGTAGTTTCTCAGAAAGCTTCTTTCTCTTTGTTATCGGAGGATATTTCCTTTGGCCCTATAGTCTTCAATGGGATCCGAAATATCTGTTCTCAGATTCCACAGAAATAAGGCTAGCAAAGAGATCCACGACATACAGATGTAACTCTGTGAGATGAATTAACAGAACACTCAGTAGTTTCTCAGAAAGCTTCCTTACAGATTTCATCTGAGGATATTTCCTTCTTCACCATAGCCCTCTATGGGCTTCCAAATATCACTTTGCCAATTCCACAAGAACTGTCTTAGCGAAAGGCTTCTTGAGGGGAAAGCTGTAACTCTGTCAGATGATTTCACAGAACACAAAGAAGTTTCTCAGAAAGCTTCTTTCTCTTTGTTATCGGAGATTATTTCCTTTGGCCCTATAGTCTTCAATGGGATCCGAAATATCTGTTCTCAGATTCCACAGAAATAAGCCTAGCAAAGAGATCCACGAAATACAGATGTAACTCTGTGAGATGAATTAACAGAACACTAAGCAGTTTCTCAGAAAGCTTCTTTCCAGATTTCATCTGAGGATATTTCCTTTTTCACCATAGCCCTCTATGGGCTTCCAAATATCACTTTGCCAATTCCACAAAAACTGTCTTAGCGAAAGGCTTCTTGAGGGGAAAGCTGTAACTCTGTGAGATGATTTCACAGAACACAAAGAAGTTTCTCAGTAAGCTTCTTTCTCTTTGTTATCGGAGGATATTTCCTTTGGCCCTATAGTCTTCAAAGGGATCCGAAATATCTGTTCTGAGATTCCACAGAAATAAGGCTAGCAAAGAGATCCACGAAATACAGATGTAACTCTGTGAGATGAATTAACAGAACACTAAGCAGTTTCTCAGAAAGCTTCTTTCCAGATTTCATCTGAGGATATTTCCTTTTTCACCATAGCCCTCTATGGGCTTCCAAATATCACTTTGCCAATTCCACAAGAACTGTCTTAGCGAATGGCTTCTTGAGGGGAAAGCTGTAACTCTGTGAGGTGATTTCACAGAACACAAAGAAGTTTCTCAGAAAGATTCTTTCTCTTTGTTATCGGAGGATATTTCCTTTGGCCCTATAGTCTTCAATAGGATCCGATATATCTGTTCTCAGATTCCACAGAAATAAGGCTAGTAAAGAGATCCACGACATACAGATGTAACTCTGTGAGATGAATTAACAGAACACTCAGCAGTTTCTCAGAAAGCTTCCTTCCAGATTTCATCTGAGGATATTTCCTTTTTCACCATGGCCCTCTATGGGCTTCCAAATATCACTTTGCCAATTCCACAAGAACTGTCTTAGCGAAAGGCTTCTTGAGGGGAAAGCTGTAACTCTGTGAGATGATTTCACAGAACACAAAGAAGTTTCTCAGAAAGCTTCTTTGTCTTTGTTATCGGAGATTATTTCCTTTGGCCCTATAGTCTTCAATGGGATCCGTAATATCTGTTCTCAGATTCCACAGAAATAAGGCTAGCAAAGAGATCCACGAAATACAGATGTAACTCTGTGCGATGAATTAACAGAACACTAAGCAGTTTCTCAGAAAGCTTCTTTCCAGATTTCATCTGAGGATATTTCCTTTTTCACCATAGCCCTCTATGGGCTTCCAAACATCACTTTGCCAATTCCACAAGAACTGTCTTAGCGAAAGGCTTCTTGAGGGGAAAGCTGTATCTCTGTGAGATGATTTAACAGAACACAAAGAAGTTTCTCAGAAAGCTTCCTTCTCTTTGTTATCGGAGGATATTTCCTTTGGCCCTATAGTCTTCAAAGGGATCCGAAATATCTGTTCTCAGATTCCACAGAAATAAGTCTAGCAAAGAGATCCACGAAATACAGATGTAACTCTGTGAGATGAATTAACAGAACACTCAGCAGTTTCACAAAAAGTTTCTTTCCAGATTTCATCTGAGGATATTTCCTTTTTCACCATAGCCCTCTAAGGGCTTCCAAATATCACTTTGCCAATTCCACAAGAACTGTCTTAGCGAAAGGCTTCTTGAGGGGAAAGCTGTAACTCTGTGAGATGATTTCACAGAACACAAAGAAGTTTCTCAGAAAGCTTCTTTCTCTTTGTTATCGGAGGATATTTCCTTTGGCCCTATAGTCTTCAAAGGGATCCGAAATATCTGTTCTCAGATTCCACAGAAATAAGGCTAGCAAAGAGATCCACGAAATACAGATGTAACTCTGTGAGATGAATTAACGGAACACTAAGCAGTTTCTCAGAAAGCTTCTTTCCAGATTTCATCTGAGGATATTTCCTTTTTCACCATAGCCCTCTATGGGCTTCCAAATATCACTTTGCCAATTCCACAAGAACTGTCTTAGCGAAAGGCTTCTTGAGGGGAAAGCTGTAACTCTGTGAGATGATTTCACAGAACACAAAGAAGTTTCTCAGAAAGCTTTCTTCTCTTTGTTATCGGAGGATATTTCCTTTGGCCCTATAGTCTTTAATGGGATCCGAAATATCTGTTCTCAGATTCCACAGAAATAAGTCTAGCAAAGAGATCCACGAAATACAGATATAACTCAGTGAGATGAATTAACAGAACACTAAGCAGTTTCTCAGAAAGCTTCTTTCCAGATTTCATCTGAGGATATTTCCTTTTTCACCATAGCCCTCTATGGGCTTCCAAATATCACTTTTCCAATTTCACAAGAACTGTCTTAGCGAAAGGCTTCTTGAGGGGAAAGCTGTAACTCTGTGAGATGATTTCACAGAACACAAAGAAGTTTCTCAGAAAGCTTCTTTCTCTTTGTTATTGGAGGATATTTCCTTTGGCCCTATAGTCTTCAATGGGATCCGAAATATCTGTTCTCAGATTCCACAGAAATAAGGCTAGCAAAGAGATCCACGACATACAGATGTAACTCTGTGAGATGAATTAACAGAACACTCAGCAGTTTCTCAGAAAGCTTCTTTCCAGATTTCATCTGAGGATATTTCCTTTTTCACCATAGCCCTCTATGGGCTTCCAAATATCACTTTGCCAATTCCACAAGAACTGTCTTAGCGAAAGGTTTCTTGAGGGGAAAGCTGTAACTCTGTGAGATGATTTCACAGAACACAAAGAAGTTTCTCAGAAAGCTTCTTTCTCTTTGTTATCGGAGGATATTTCCTTTGGCCCTATAGTCTTCAAAGGGATCCGAAATATCTGTTCTCAGATTCCACAGAAATAAGGCTAGCAAAGAGATCCACGAAGTACAGATGTAACTCTGTGAGATGAATTAACAGAACACTAAGCAGTTTCTCAGAAAGCTTCTTTCCAGATTTCATCTGAGGATATTTCCTTTTTCACCATAGCCATCTATGGGCTTCCAAATATCACTTTGCCAATTCCACAAAAACTGTCTTAGCGAAAGGCTTCTTGAGGGGAAAGCTGTAACTCTGTGAGATGATTTCACAGAACACAAAGAAGTTTCTCAGAAAGCTTCTTTCTCTTTGTTATCGGAGGATATTTCCTTTGGCCCTATAGTCTTCAAAGGGATCCGAAATATCTGTTCTCAGATTCCACAGAAATAAGGCTAGCAAAGAGATACACGAAATACAGATGTAACTCTGTGAGATGAATTAACAGAACACTAAGCAGTTTCTCAGAAAGCTTCTTTCCAGATTTCATCTGAGGATATTTCCTTTTTCACCATAGCCCTCTATGGGCTTCCAAATATCACTTTGCCAATTCCACAAGAACTGTCTTAGCGAAAGGCTTCTTGAGGGGAAAGCTGTAACTCTGTGAGATGATTTCACAGAACACAAAGAAGTTTCTCAGAAAGCTTCTTTCTCTTTGTTATCGGAGGATATTTCCTTTGGCCCTATAGTCTTCAATGGGATCCGAAATATCTGTTCTCAGATTCCACAGAAATAAGGCTAGCAAAGAGATCCACGAAATACAGATGTAACTCTGTGAGATGAATTAACAGAACACTCAGCAGTTTCTCAGAAAGCTTCCTTACAGATTTCATCTGAGGATATTTCCTTCTTCACCATAGCCCTCTATGGGCTTCCAAATATCACTTTGCCAATTCCACAAGAACTGTCTTAGCAAAAGGCTTCTTGAGGGGAAAGCTGTAACTCTGTGAGATGATTTCACAGAACACAAAGAAGTTTCTCAGAAAGCTTCTTTCTCTTTGTTATCGGAGATTATTTCCTTTGGCCCTATAGTCTTCAATGGGATCCGAAATATCTGTTCTCAGATTCCACAGAAATAAGCCTAGCAAAGAGATCCACGACATACAGATGTAACTCTGTGAGATGAATTAACAGAACACTCAGCAGTTTCTCAGAGAGCTTCTTTCCAGATTTCATCTGAGGATATTTCCTTTTTCACCATAGCCCTCTATGGGCTTCCAAATATCACTTTGCCAATTCCACAAAAACTGTCTTAGCGAAAGGCTTCTTGAGGGGAAAGCTGTAACTCTGTGAGATGATTTCACAGAACACAAAGAAGTTTCTCAGAAAGCTTCTTTCTCTTTGTTATCGGAGGATATTTCCTTTGGCCCTATAGTCTTCAAAGGGATCCGAAATATCTGTCCTCAGATTCCACAGAAATAAGGCTAGCAAAGAGATCCACGAAATACAGATGTAACTCTGTGAGATGAATTAACAGAACACTAAGCAGTTTCTCAGAAAGCTTCTTTCCAGATTTCATCTGAGGATATTTCCTTTTTCACCATAGCCCTCTATGGGCTTCCAAATATCACTTTTCCAATTCCAGAAGAACTGTCTTAGCGAAAGGCTTCTTGAGGGGAAAGCTGTAACTCTGTGAGATGATTTCACAGAACACAAAGAAGTTTCTCAGAAAGCTTCTTTGTCTTTGTTATCGGAGGATATTTCCTTTGGCCCTATAGTCTTCAATGGGATCCGAAATATCTGTTCTCAGATACCACAGAAATAAGTCTAGCAAAGAGATCCACGAAATACAGATGTAACTCAGTGAGATGAATTAACAGAACACTAAGCAGTTTCTCAGAAAGCTTCTTTCCAGATTTCATCTGAGGATATTTCCTTTTTCACCATAGCCCTCTATGGGCTTCCAAATATCACTTTTCCAATTTCACAAGAACTGTCTTAGCGAAAGGCTTCTTGAGGGGAAAGCTGTAACTCTGTTAGTTGATTTCACAGAACACAAAGAAGTTTCTCAGAAAGCTTCTTTCTCTTTGTTATCGGAGGATATTTCCTTTGGCCCTATAGTCTTCAATGGGATCCGAAATATCTGTTCTCAGATTCCACAGAAATAAGGCTAGCAAAGAGATCCACGACATACAGATGTAACGCTGTGAGATGAATTAACAGAACACTCAGCAGTTTCTCAGAAAGCTTCCTTCCAGATTTCATCTGAGGATATTTCCTTTTTCACCATAGCCCTCTATGGGCTTCCAAATATCACTTTGCCAATTCCACAAGAACTGTCTTAGCGAAAGGCTTCTTGAGGGGAAAGCTGTAACTCTGTGAGATGATTTCACAGAACACAAAGAAGTTTGTCAGAAAGCTTCCTTCTCTTTGTTATCGGAGGATATTTCCTTTGGCCCTATAGTGTTTAATGGGATCCGAAATATCTGTTCTCAGATTCCACAGAAATAAGTCTAGCAAAGAGATCCACGAAATACAGATGTAACTCAGTGAGATGAATTAACAGAACACTAAGCAGTTTCTCAGAAAGCTTCTTTCCAGATTTCATCTGAGGATATTTCCTTTTTCACCATAGCCCTCTATGGGCTTCCAAATATCACTTTTCCAATTTCACAAGAACTGTCTTAGCGAAAGGCTTCTTGAGGGGAAAGCTGTAACTCTGTGAGATGATTTCACAGAACACAAAGAAGTTTCTCAGAAAGCTTCTTTCTCTTTGTAATCGGAGGATATTTCCTTTGGCCCTATAGTCTTCAATGGGATCCGAAATATCTGTTCTCAGATTCCACAGAAATAAGGCTAGCAAAGAGATCCACGACATACAGATGTAACTCTGTGAGATGAATTAACAGAACACTCAGCAGTTTCTCAGAAAGCTTCGTTCCAGATTTCATCTGAGGATATTTCCTTTTTCACCATAGCCCTCTATGGGCTTCCAAATATCACTTTGCCAATTCCACAAGAACTGTCTTAGCGAAAGGTTTCTTGAGGGGAAAGCTGTAACTCTGTGAGATGATTTCACAGAACACAAAGAAGTTTCTCAGAAAGCTTCTTTCTCTTTGTTATCGGAGGATATTTCCTTTGGCCCTATAGTCTTCAAAGGGATCCGAAATATCTGTTCTCAGATTCCACAGAAATAAGGCTAGCAAAGAGATCCACGAAGTACAGATGTAACTCTGTGAGATGAATTAACAGAACACTAAGCAGTTTCTCAGAAAGCTTCTTTCCAGATTTCATCTGAGGATATTTCCTTTTTCACCATAGCCCTCTATGGGCTTCCAAATATCACTTTTCCAATTCCACAAGAACTGTCTTAGCGAAAGGCTTCTTGAGGGGAAAGCTGTAACTCTGTGAGATGATTTCACAGAACACAAAGAAGTTTCTC
Source organism: Macaca nemestrina (assembly GCF_043159975.1). Lineage (NCBI taxonomy): Eukaryota > Metazoa > Chordata > Mammalia > Primates > Cercopithecidae > Macaca > Macaca nemestrina. The sequence goes on from NW_027257620.1 coordinate 117,726, forward strand.
AGAAAGCTTCTTTCTCTTTGTTATCGGAGGATATTTCCTTTGGCCCTATAGTCTTCAAAGGGATCCGAAATATCTGTTCTCAGATTCCACAGAAATAAGGCTAGCAAAGAGATACACGAAATACAGATGTAACTCTGTGAGATGAATTAACAGAACACTAAGCAGTTTCTCAGAAAGCTTCTTTCCAGATTTCATCTGAGGATATTTCCTTTTTCACCATAGCCCTCTATGGGCTTCCAAATATCACTTTGCCAATTCCACAAGAACTGTCTTAGCGAAAGGCTTCTTGAGGGGAAAGCTGTAACTCTGTGAGATGATTTCACAGAACACAAAGAAGTTTCTCAGAAAGCTTCTTTCTCTTTGTTATCGGAGGATATTTCCTTTGGCCCTATAGTCTTCAATGGGATCCGAAATATCTGTTCTCAGATTCCACCGAAATAAGGCTAGCAAAGAGATCCACGAAATACAGATGTAACTCTGTGAGATGAATTAACAGAACACTCAGCAGTTTCTCAGAAAGCTTCCTTACAGATTTCATCTGAGGATATTTCCTTCTTCACCATAGCCCTCTATGGGCTTCCAAATATCACTTTGCCAATTCCACAAGAACTGTCTTAGCGAAAGGCTTCTTGAGGGGAAAGCTGTAACTCTGTGAGATGATTTCACAGAACACAAAGAAGTTTCTCAGAAAGCTTCTTTCTCTTTGTTATCGGAGATTATTTCCTTTGGCCCTATAGTCTTCAATGGGATCCGAAATATCTGTTCTCAGATTCCACAGAAATAAGCCTAGCAAAGAGATCCACGACATACAGATGTAACTCTGTGATATGAATTAACAGAACACTCAGCAGTTTCTCAGAGAGCTTCTTTCCAGATTTCATCTGAGGATATTTCCTTTTTCACCATAGCCCTCTATGGGCTTCCAAATATCACTTTGCCAATTCCACAAAAACTGTCTTAGCGAAAGGCTTCTTGAGGGGAAAGCTGTAACTCTGTGAGATGATTTCACAGAACACAAAGAAGTTTCTCAGAAAGCTTCTTTCTCTTTGTTATCGGAGGATATTTCCTTTGGCCCTATAGTCTTCAAAGGGATCCGAAATATCTGTCCTCAGATTCCACAGAAATAAGGCTAGCAAAGAGATCCACGAAATACAGATGTAACTCTGTGAGATGAATTAACAGAACACTAAGCAGTTTCTCAGAAAGCTTCTTTCCAGATTTCATCTGAGGATATTTCCTTTTTCACCATAGCCCTCTATGGGCTTCCAAATATCACTTTTCCAATTCCAGAAGAACTGTCTTAGCGAAAGGCTTCTTGAGGGGAAAGCTGTAACTCTGTGAGATGATTTCACAGAACACAAAGAAGTTTCTCAGAAAGCTTCTTTCTCTTTGTTATCGGAGGATATTTCCTTTGGCCCTATAGTCTTCAATGGGATCCGAAATATCTGTTCTCAGATACCACAGAAATAAGTCTAGCAAAGAGATCCACGAAATACAGATGTAACTCAGTGAGATGAATTAACAGAACACTAAGCAGTTTCTCAGAAAGCTTCTTTCCAGATTTCATCTGAGGATATTTCCTTTTTCAACATAGCCCTCTATGGGCTTCCAAATATCACTTTTCCAATTTCACAAGAACTGTCTTAGCGAAAGGCTTCTTGAGGGGAAAGCTGTAACTCTGTTAGTTGATTTCACAGAACACAAAGAAGTTTCTCAGAAAGCTTCTTTCTCTTTGTTATCGGAGGATATTTCCTTTGGCCCTATAGTCTTCAATGGGATCCGAAATATCTGTTCTCAGATTCCACAGAAATAAGGCTAGCAAAGAGATCCACGACATACAGATGTAACTCTGTGAGATGAATTAACAGAACACTCAGCAGTTTCTCAGAAAGCTTCCTTCCAGATTTCATCTGAGGATATTTCCTTTTTCACCATAGCCCTGTATGGGCTTCCAAATATCACTTTGCCAATTCCACAAGAACTGTCTTAGCGAAAGGCTTCTTGAGGGGAAAGCTGTAACTCTGTGAGATGACTTCACAGACCACAAAGAAGTTTCTCAGAAAGCTTCTTTCTCTTTGTTATCGGAGATTATTTCCTTTGGCCCTATAGTCTTCAATGGGATCCGAAATATCTGTTCTCAGATTCCACAGAAATAAGTCTAGCAAAGAGATCCACGAAATACAGATGTAACTCTGTGAGATGAATTAACAGAACACTCAGCAGTTTCTCAGAAAGCTTCTTTCCAGATTTCATCTGAGGATATTTCCTTTTTCACCATAGACCTCTATGGGCTTCCAAATATCGCTTTGCCAATTCCACAAGAACTGTCTTAGCGAAAGGCTTCTTGAGGGGAAAGCTGTAACTCTGTGAGATGATTTCACAGAACACAAAGAAGTTTCTCAGAAAGCTTCTTTCTCTTTGTTATCGGAGGATATTTCCTTTGGCCCTATAGTCTTGAATGGGATCCGAAATATCTGTTCTCAGATTCCACAGAAATAAGGCTAGCAAAGAGATCCACGTAATACAGATGTAACTCTGTGAGATGAATTAACAGAACACTAAGCAGTTTCTCAGAAAGCTTCTTTCCAGATTTCATCTGAGGATATTTCCTTTTTCACCATAGCCCTCTATGGGCTTCCAAATATCACTTTGCCAATTCCACAAAAACTGTCTTAGCGAAAGGCTTCTTGAGGGGAAAGCTGTAACTCTGTGAGATGATTTCACAGAACACAAAGAAGTTTCTCAGAAAGCTTCTTTCTCTTTGTTATTGGAGGATATTTCCTTTGGCCCTATAGTCTTCAAAGGGATCCGAAATATCTGTTCTCAGATTCCACAGAAATAAGGCTAGCAAAGAGATCCACGAAATACAGATGTAACTCTGTGAGATGAATTAACAGAACACTAAGCAGTTTCTCAGAAAGCTTCTTTCCAGATTTCATCTGAGGATATTTCCTTTTTCACCATAGCCCTCTATGGGCTTCCAAATATCACTTTGCCAATTCCACAAGAACTGTCTTAGCGAAAGGCTTCTTGAGGGGAAAGCTGTAACTCTGTGAGATGATTTCACAGAACACAAAGAAGTTTCTCAGAAAGCTTCTTTCTCTTTGTTATCGGAGGATATTTCCTTTCGCCCTATAGTCTTCTATGGGATCCGAAATATCTCTTCTCAGATTCCACAGAAATAAGGCTAGCAAAGAGATCCACGACATACAGATGTAACTCTGTGAGATGAATTAACAGAACACGCAGCAGTTTCTCAGAAAGCTTCCTTACAGATTTCATCTGAGGATATTTCCTTCTTCACCATAGCCCTCTATGGGCTTCCAAATATCACTTTGCCAATTCCACAAGAACTGTCTTAGCGAAAGGCTTCTTGAGGGGAAAGCTGTAACTCTGTGAGATGATTTCACAGAACACAAAGAAGTTTCTCAGAAAGCTTCTTTCTCTTTGTTATCGGAGGATATTTCCTTTGGCCCTATAGTCTTCTCTGGGATCCGAAATATCTGTTCTCAGATTTCACAGAAATAAGGCTAGCAAAGAGATCCACGACATACAGATGTAACTCTGTGAGATGAATTAACAGAACACTAAGCAGTTTCTCAGAAAGCTTCCTTCCAGATTTCATCTGAGGATATTTCCTTTTTCACCATAGCCCTCTATGGGCGTCCAAATATCACTTTGCCAATTCCACAAGAACTGTCTTAGCGAAAGGCTTCTTGAGGGGAAAGCTGTAACTCTGTGAGATGATTTCACAGAACACAAAGAAGTTTCTCAGAAAGCTTCTTTCTCTTTGTTATTGGAGGATATTTCCTTTGGCCCTATAGTCTTCAATGGGATCCGAAATATCTGTTCTCAGATTCCACAGAAATAAGGCTAGCAAAGAGATCCACGACATACAGATGTAACTCTGTGAGATGAATTAACAGAACACTCAGCAGTTTCTCAGAAAGCTTCCTTCCTGATTTCATCTGAGGATATTTCCTTCTTCACCATAGCCCTCTATGGGCTTCCAAATATCACTTTGCCAATTCCACAAGAACTGTCTTAGCGAAAGGCTTTTTGAGGGGAAGCTGTAACTCTGTGAGATGATTTCACAGAACACAAAGAAGTTTCTCAGAAAGCTTCTTTCTCTTTGTTATCGGAGATTATTTCCTTTGGCCCTATAGTCTTCAATGGTATCCGAAATATCTGTTCTCAGATTCCACAGAGATAAGCCTAGCAAAGAGATCCACGAAATACAGATGTAACTCTGTGAGATGAATTAACAGAACACTCAGCAGTTTCTCAGAAAGCTTCTTTCCAGATTTCATCTGAGGATATTTCCTTTTTCACCATAGCCCTCTGTGGGCTTCCAAATATCGCTTTGCCAATTCCACAAGAACTGTCTTAGCGAAAGGCTTCTTGAGGGGAAAGCTGTAACTCTGTGAGATGATTTCACAGAACACAAAGAAGTTTCTCAGAAAGCTTCTTTCTCTTTGTTATCGGAGTATATTTCCTTTGCTCCTATAGTCTTCATAGGAATCCGAAATATCTGTTCTCAGATTCCAAAGAAATAAGGCTAGCAAAGAGATCCACGAAATACAGATGTAACTCTGTGAGATGATTTAACAGAACACTAAGCAGTCTCTCAGAAAGCTTCTTTCCAGATTTCATCTGAGGATATTTCCTTTTTCACCGTTGCCCTCTATGGGCTTCCAAATATCACTTTGCCAATTCCACAAGAACTGTCTTAGCGAAAGTCTTCTTGAGGGGAAAGCTGTAACTCTGTGAGATGATTTCACAGAACACAAAGAAGTTTCTCAGAAAGCTTCTTTCTCTTTGTTATCGGAGGATATTTCCTTTGGCCCTATAGTCTTCAATTTGATCCGAAATATCTGTTCTCAGATTCCACAGAAATAAGGCTAGCAAAGAGATCCACGACATACAGATGTAACTCTGTGAGATGAATTAACAGAACACTCAGCAGTTTCTCAGAAAGCTTCTTTCCAGATTTCATCTGAGGATATTTCCTTTTTCACCATAGCCCTCTATGGGCTTCCAAATATCGCTTTGCCAATTCCACAAGAACTGTCTTAGCGAAAGGCTTCTTGAGGGGAAAGCTGTAACTCTGTGAGATGATTTCACAGAACACAAAGAAGTTTCTCAGAAAGCTTCTTTCTCTTTGTTATCGGAGGATATTTCCTTTGGCCCTATAGTCTTCAATGGGATCCGAAATATCTGTTCTCAGATTCCACAGAAATAAAGCTAGCAAAGAGATCCACGAAATACCGATGTAACTCTGTGAGATGAATTAACAGAACACTCAGCAGTTTCTCAGAAAGCTTCTTTCCAGATTTCATCTGAGGATATTTCCTTTTTCACCATAGCCCTCTAAGGGCTTCCAAATATCACTTTGCCAATTCCACAAGAACTGTCTTAGCGAAAGGCTTCTTGAGGGGAAAGCTGTAACTCTGTGAGATGATTTCACAGAACACAAAGAAGTTTCTCAGAAAGCTTCTTTCTCTTTGTTATCGGAGGATATTTCCTTTGGACCTATAGTCTTCAATGGGATCCGAAATATCTGTTTTCAGGATCCAAAGAAATAAGGCTAGCAAAGAGATCCACGAAATACAGATGTAACTCTGTGAGATGAATTAACAGAACACTAAGCAGTTTCTCAGAAAGCTTCTTTCCAGATTTCATCTGAGGATATTTCCTTTTTCACGATAGCCCTCTAAGGGCTTCCAAATATCACTTTACCAATTCCACAAGAACTGTCTTAGCGAAAGACTTCTTGAGGGGAAAGCTGTAACTCTGTGAGATGATTTCACAGAACCCAAAGAAGTTTCTCAAAAAGCTTCTTTCTCTTTGTTATCGGAGGATATTTCCTTTGGCCCTATAGTCTTCAATGGGATCCGAAATATCTGTTCTCAGATTCCACAGAAATAAGGCTAGCAAAGAGATCCACGACATACAGATGTAACTCTGTGAGATGAATTAACAGAACACTCAGCAGTTTCTCAGAAAGCTTCTTTCCAGATTTCATCTGAGGATATTTCCTTTTTCACCATAGCCCTCTAGGGGCTTCCAAATATCACTTTGCCAATTCCACGAAAACTGTCTTAGCGAAAGTCTTCTTGAGGGGAAAGCTGTAACTCTGTGAGATGATTTCACAGAACACAAAGAAATTTCTCAGAAAGCTTCTTTCTCTTTGTTATCGGAGGATATTTCCTTTGTCCCTATAGCATTCAATAGGATCCGAAATATCAGTTCTCAGATTCCACAGAAATAAGTCTAGCCAAGAGATCCACGAAATACAGATATAACTCTGTGAGATGAATTAACAGAACTCTAAGCAGTTTCTCAGAAAGCTTCTTTCCGGATTTCATCTGAGGATATTTCCTTTTTCACCAAAGCCCTCTATGGGCTTCCAAATATCACTTTGCCAATTCCACAAGAACTGTCTTAGCGAAAGGCTTCTTGAGGGGAAAGCTGTAACTCTGTGAGGTGATTTCACAGAACACAAAGAAGTTTCTCAGAAAGCTTCTTTCTCTTTGTTATCGGAGATTATTTACTTTGGCCCTATAGTCTTCAATGGGATCCGAAATATCTGTTCTCAGATTCCACAGAAATAAGCCTAGGAAAGAGATCCACGAAATACAGATGTAATTCTGTGAGATGAATTAACAGAACACTCAGCAGTTTCTCAGAAAGCTTCTTTCCAGATTTCATCTGAGGATATTTCCTTTTTCACCATAGCCCTCTATGGTCTTCCAAATATCGCTTTGCCAATTCCACAAGAAATTTCTTAGCGAAAGACTTCTTGAGGGGAAAGCTGTAACTCTGTGAGATGATTTCACAGAACACAAAGAAGTTTCTCAGAAAGCTTCTTTCTCTTTGTTATCGGAGGATATTTCCTTTGGCCCTATAGTCTTCAAAGGGATCCGAAATATCTGTTCTCAGATTCCACAGAAATAAGGCTAGCAAAGAGATCCACGAAATACAGATGTAACTCTGTGAGATGAATTAACAGAACACTCAGCAGTTTCTCAGAAAGCTTCGTTCCAGATTTCATCTGAGGATATTTCCTTTTTCACCGTAGCCCTCTATGGGCTTCCAAATATCACTTTGCCAATTCCACAAGAACTGTCTTAGCGAAAGGCTTCTTGAGGGGAAAGCTGTAACTCTGTGAGATGATTTCACAGAACACAAAGAAGTTTCTCAGAAAGCTTCTTTCTCTTTGTTATCGGAGGATATTTCCTTTGCCCCTATAGTCTTCACAGGAATCCGAAATATCTGTTCTCAGATTCCAAAGAAATAAGGCTAGCAAAGAGATCCACGAAATACAGATGTAACTCTGTGAGATGAATTAACAGAACACTAAGCAGTCTCTCAGAAAGCTTCTTTCCAGATTTCATCTGAGGATATTTCCTTTTTCACCATAGCCCTCTAAGGACTTCCAAATATCACTTTGCCAATTCCACAAGAACTGTCTTAGCGAAAGTCTTCTTGAGGGGAAAGTTGTAACTCTGTGAGATGATTTCACAGAACACAAAGAAGTTTCTCAGAAAGCTTCTTTCTCTTTGTTATCGGAGGATATTTCCTTTGTCCCTATAGCATTCAATAGGATCCGAAATATCAGTTCTCAGATTCCACAGAAATAAGTCTAGCAAAGAGATCCACGAAATGCAGATGTAACTCTGTGAGACGAATTAACCGAACTCTAAGCAGTTTCTCAGAAAGCTTCTTTCCAGATTTCATCTGAGGATATTTCCTTTTTCACCATAGCCCTCTATTGGCTTCCAAATATCACTTTGCCAAATACACAAGAACTGTCTTAGCGAAAGGCTTCTTGAGGGGAAAGCTGTAACTCTGTGAGGTGATTTCACAGAACACACAGAAGTTTCTCAGAAAGATTCTTTCTCTTTGTTATCGGAGGATATTTCCTTTGGCCCTATAGTCTTCAATAGGATCCGATATATCTGTTCTCAGATTCCACAGAAATAAGGCTAGCAAAGAGATCCACGACATACAGATGTAACTCTGTGAGATGAATTAACAGAACACTCAGCAGTTTCTCAGAAAGCTTCCTTCCAGATTTCATCTGAGGATATTTCCTTTTTCACCATAGCCCTCTATGGGCTTCCAAATATCACTTTGCCAATTCCACAAGAACTGTCTTAGCGAAAGGCTTCTTGAGGGGAAAGCTGTAACTCTGTGAGATGATTTCACAGAACACAAAGAAGTTTCTCAGAAAGCGTCTTTCTCTTTGTTATCGGAGGATATTTCCTTTGGACCTATAGTCTTCAATGGTATCCGAAATATCTGTTCTCAGATTCCAAAGAAATAAGGCTAGCAAAGAGATCCACGAAATACAGATGTAACTCTGTGAGATGAATTAACAGAACACTAAGCAGTTTCTCAGAAAGCTTCTTTCCATATTTCATCTGAGGATATTTCCTTTTTCACGATAGCCCTCTAAGGGCTTCCAAATATCACTTTACCAATTCCACAAGAACTGTCTTAGCGAAAGGCTTCTTGAGGGGAAAGCTGTAACTCTGTGAGATGATTTCACAGAACACAAAGAAGTTTCTCAGAAAGCTTCTTTCTCTTTGTTATCGGAGGATATTTCCTTTCGCCCTATAGTCTTCTATGGGATCCGAAATATCTGTTCTCAGATTCCACAGAAATAAGGCTAGCAAAGAGATCCACGACATACAGATGTAACTCTGTGAGATGAATTAACAGAACACGCAGCAGTTTCTCAGAAAGCTTCCTTACAGATTTCATCTGAGGATATTTCCTTCTTCACCATAGCCCTCTATGGGCTTCCAAATATCACTTTGCCAATTCCACAAGAACTGTCTTAGCGAAAGGCTTCTTGAGGGGAAAGCTGTAACTCTGTGAGATGATTTCACAGAACACAAAGAAGTTTCTCAGAAAGCTTCTTTCTCTTTGTTATCGGAGGATATTTCCTTTGGCCCTATAGTCTTCTCTGGGATCCGAAATATCTGTTCTCAGATTTCACAGAAATAAGGCTAGCAAAGAGATCCACGACATACAGATGTAACTCTGTGAGATGAATTAACAGAACACTAAGCAGTTTCTCAGAAAGCTTCCTTCCAGATTTCATCTGAGGATATTTCCTTTTTCACCATAGCCCTCTATGGGCGTCCAAATATCACTTTGCCAATTCCACAAGAACTGTCTTAGCGAAAGGCTTCTTGAGGGGAAAGCTGTAACTCTGTGAGATGATTTCACAGAACACAAAGAAGTTTCTCAGAAAGCTTCTTTCTCTTTGTTATTGGAGGATATTTCCTTTGGCCCTATAGTCTTCAATGGGATCCGAAATATCTGTTCTCAGATTCCACAGAAATAAGGCTAGCAAAGAGATCCACGACATACAGATGTAACTCTGTGAGATGAATTAACAGAACACGCAGCAGTTTCTCAGAAAGCTTCCTTACAGATTTCATCTGAGGATATTTCCTTCTTCACCATAGCCCTCTATGGGCTTCCAAATATCACTTTGCCAATTCCACAAGAACTGTCTTAGCGAAAGGCTTCTTGAGGGGAAAGCTGTAACTCTGTGAGATGATTTCACAGAACACAAAGAAGTTTCTCAGAAAGCTTCTTTCTCTTTGTTATCGGAGGATATTTCCTTTGGCCCTATAGTCTTCTCTGGGATCCGAAATATCTGTTCTCAGATTTCACAGAAATAAGGCTAGCAAAGAGATCCACGACATACAGATGTAACTCTGTGAGATGAATTAACAGAACACTAAGCAGTTTCTCAGAAAGCTTCCTTCCAGATTTCATCTGAGGATATTTCCTTTTTCACCATAGCCCTCTATGGGCGTCCAAATATCACTTTGCCAATTCCACAAGAACTGTCTTAGCGAAAGGCTTCTTGAGGGGAAAGCTGTAACTCTGTGAGATGATTTCACAGAACACAAAGAAGTTTCTCAGAAAGCTTCTTTCTCTTTGTTATTGGAGGATATTTCCTTTGGCCCTATAGTCTTCAATGGGATCCGAAATATCTGTTCTCAGATTCCACAGAAATAAGGCTAGCAAAGAGATCCACGACATACAGATGTAACTCTGTGAGATGAATTAACAGAACACTCAGCAGTTTCTCAGAAAGCTTCCTTCCTGATTTCATCTGAGGATATTTCCTTCTTCACCATAGCCCTCTATGGGCTTCCAAATATCACTTTGCCAATTCCACAAGAACTGTCTTAGCGAAAGGCTTTTTGAGGGGAAGCTGTAACTCTGTGAGATGATTTCACAGAACACAAAGAAGTTTCTCAGAAAGCTTCTTTCTCTTTGTTATCGGAGATTATTTCCTTTGGCCCTATAGTCTTCAATGGTATCCGAAATATCTGTTCTCAGATTCCACAGAGATAAGCCTAGCAAAGAGATCCACGAAATACAGATGTAACTCTGTGAGATGAATTAACAGAACACTCAGCAGTTTCTCAGAAAGCTTCTTTCCAGATTTCATCTGAGGATATTTCCTTTTTCACCATAGCCCTCTGTGGGCTTCCAAATATCGCTTTGCCAATTCCACAAGAACTGTCTTAGCGAAAGGCTTCTTGAGGGGAAAGCTGTAACTCTGTGAGATGATTTCACAGAACACAAAGAAGTTTCTCAGAAAGCTTCTTTCTCTTTGTTATCGGAGTATATTTCCTTTGCTCCTATAGTCTTCATAGGAATCCGAAATATCTGTTCTCAGATTCCAAAGAAATAAGGCTAGCAAAGAGATCCACGAAATACAGATGTAACTCTGTGAGATGATTTAACAGAACACTAAGCAGTCTCTCAGAAAGCTTCTTTCCAGATTTCATCTGAGGATATTTCCTTTTTCACCGTTGCCCTCTATGGGCTTCCAAATATCACTTTGCCAATTCCACAAGAACTGTCTTAGCGAAAGTCTTCTTGAGGGGAAAGCTGTAACTCTGTGAGATGATTTCACAGAACACAAAGAAGTTTCTCAGAAAGCTTCTTTCTCTTTGTTATCGGAGGATATTTCCTTTGGCCCTATAGTCTTCAATTTGATCCGAAATATCTGTTCTCAGATTCCACAGAAATAAGGCTAGCAAAGAGATCCACGACATACAGATGTAACTCTGTGAGATGAATTAACAGAACACTCAGCAGTTTCTCAGAAAGCTTCTTTCCAGATTTCATCTGAGGATATTTCCTTTTTCACCATAGCCCTCTATGGGCTTCCAAATATCGCTTTGCCAATTCCACAAGAACTGTCTTAGCGAAAGGCTTCTTGAGGGGAAAGCTGTAACTCTGTGAGATGATTTCACAGAACACAAAGAAGTTTCTCAGAAAGCTTCTTTCTCTTTGTTATCGGAGGATATTTCCTTTGGCCCTATAGTCTTCAATGGGATCCGAAATATCTGTTCTCAGATTCCACAGAAATAAAGCTAGCAAAGAGATCCACGAAATACCGATGTAACTCTGTGAGATGAATTAACAGAACACTCAGCAGTTTCTCAGAAAGCTTCTTTCCAGATTTCATCTGAGGATATTTCCTTTTTCACCATAGCCCTCTAAGGGCTTCCAAATATCACTTTGCCAATTCCACAAGAACTGTCTTAGCGAAAGGCTTCTTGAGGGGAAAGCTGTAACTCTGTGAGATGATTTCACAGAACACAAAGAAGTTTCTCAGAAAGCTTCTTTCTCTTTGTTATCGGAGGATATTTCCTTTGGACCTATAGTCTTCAATGGGATCCGAAATATCTGTTTTCAGGATCCAAAGAAATAAGGCTAGCAAAGAGATCCACGAAATACAGATGTAACTCTGTGAGATGAATTAACAGAACACTAAGCAGTTTCTCAGAAAGCTTCTTTCCAGATTTCATCTGAGGATATTTCCTTTTTCACGATAGCCCTCTAAGGGCTTCCAAATATCACTTTACCAATTCCACAAGAACTGTCTTAGCGAAAGACTTCTTGAGGGGAAAGCTGTAACTCTGTGAGATGATTTCACAGAACCCAAAGAAGTTTCTCAAAAAGCTTCTTTCTCTTTGTTATCGGAGGATATTTCCTTTGGCCCTATAGTCTTCAATGGGATCCGAAATATCTGTTCTCAGATTCCACAGAAATAAGGCTAGCAAATAGATGCACGACATACAGATGTAACTCTGTGAGATGAATTAACAGAACACTCAGCAGTTTCTCAGAAAGCTTCTTTCCAGATTTCATCTGAGGATATTTCCTTTTTCACCATAGCCCTCTAGGGGCTTCCAAATATCACTTTGCCAATTCCACGAAAACTGTCTTAGCGAAAGTCTTCTTGAGGGGAAAGCTGTAACTCTGTGAGATGATTTCACAGAACACAAAGAAATTTCTCAGAAAGCTTCTTTCTCTTTGTTATCGGAGGATATTTCCTTTGTCCCTATAGCATTCAATAGGATCCGAAATATCAGTTCTCAGATTCCACAGAAATAAGTCTAGCCAAGAGATCCACGAAATACAGATATAACTCTGTGAGATGAATTAACAGAACTCTAAGCAGTTTCTCAGAAAGCTTCTTTCCGGATTTCATCTGAGGATATTTCCTTTTTCACCAAAGCCCTCTATGGGCTTCCAAATATCACTTTGCCAATTCCACAAGAACTGTCTTAGCGAAAGGCTTCTTGAGGGGAAAGCTGTAACTCTGTGAGGTGATTTCACAGAACACAAAGAAGTTTCTCAGAAAGCTTCTTTCTCTTTGTTATCGGAGATTATTTACTTTGGCCCTATAGTCTTCAATGGGATCCGAAATATCTGTTCTCAGATTCCACAGAAATAAGCCTAGGAAAGAGATCCACGAAATACAGATGTAATTCTGTGAGATGAATTAACAGAACACTCAGCAGTTTCTCAGAAAGCTTCTTTCCAGATTTCATCTGAGGATATTTCCTTTTTCACCATAGCCCTCTATGGTCTTCCAAATATCGCTTTGCCAATTCCACAAGAAATTTCTTAGCGAAAGACTTCTTGAGGGGAAAGCTGTAACTCTGTGAGATGATTTCACAGAACACAAAGAAGTTTCTCAGAAAGCTTCTTTCTCTTTGTTATCGGAGGATATTTCCTTTGGCCCTATAGTCTTCAAAGGGATCCGAAATATCTGTTCTCAGATTCCACAGAAATAAGGCTAGCAAAGAGATCCACGAAATACAGATGTAACTCTGTGAGATGAATTAACAGAACACTCAGCAGTTTCTCAGAAAGCTTCGTTCCAGATTTCATCTGAGGATATTTCCTTTTTCACCGTAGCCCTCTATGGGCTTCCAAATATCACTTTGCCAATTCCACAAGAACTGTCTTAGCGAAAGGCTTCTTGAGGGGAAAGCTGTAACTCTGTGAGATGATTTCACAGAACACAAAGAAGTTTCTCAGAAAGCTTCTTTCTCTTTGTTATCGGAGGATATTTCCTTTGCCCCTATAGTCTTCACAGGAATCCGAAATATCTGTTCTCAGATTCCAAAGAAATAAGGCTAGCAAAGAGATCCACGAAATACAGATGTAACTCTGTGAGATGAATTAACAGAACACTAAGCAGTCTCTCAGAAAGCTTCTTTCCAGATTTCATCTGAGGATATTTCCTTTTTCACCATAGCCCTCTAAGGACTTCCAAATATCACTTTGCCAATTCCACAAGAACTGTCTTAGCGAAAGTCTTCTTGAGGGGAAAGTTGTAACTCTGTGAGATGATTTCACAGAACACAAAGAAGTTTCTCAGAAAGCTTCTTTCTCTTTGTTATCGGAGGATATTTCCTTTGTCCCTATAGCATTCAATAGGATCCGAAATATCAGTTCTCAGATTCCACAGAAATAAGTCTAGCAAAGAGATCCACGAAATGCAGATGTAACTCTGTGAGACGAATTAACCGAACTCTAAGCAGTTTCTCAGAAAGCTTCTTTCCAGATTTCATCTGAGGATATTTCCTTTTTCACCATAGCCCTCTATTGGCTTCCAAATATCACTTTGCCAAATACACAAGAACTGTCTTAGCGAAAGGCTTCTTGAGGGGAAAGCTGTAACTCTGTGAGGTGATTTCACAGAACACACAGAAGTTTCTCAGAAAGATTCTTTCTCTTTGTTATCGGAGGATATTTCCTTTGGCCCTATAGTCTTCAATAGGATCCGATATATCTGTTCTCAGATTCCACAGAAATAAGGCTAGCAAAGAGATCCACGACATACAGATGTAACTCTGTGAGATGAATTAACAGAACACTCAGCAGTTTCTCAGAAAGCTTCCTTCCAGATTTCATCTGAGGATATTTCCTTTTTCACCATAGCCCTCTATGGGCTTCCAAATATCACTTTGCCAATTCCACAAGAACTGTCTTAGCGAAAGGCTTCTTGAGGGGAAAGCTGTAACTCTGTGAGATGATTTCACAGAACACAAAGAAGTTTCTCAGAAAGCGTCTTTCTCTTTGTTATCGGAGGATATTTCCTTTGGACCTATAGTCTTCAATGGGATCCGAAATATCTGTTCTCAGATTCCAAAGAAATAAGGCTAGCAAAGAGATCCACGAAATACAGATGTAACTCTGTGAGATGAATTAACAGAACACTAAGCAGTTTCTCAGAAAGCTTCTTTCCATATTTCATCTGAGGATATTTCCTTTTTCACGATAGCCCTCTAAGGGCTTCCAAATATCACTTTACCAATTCCACAAGAACTGTCTTAGCGAAAGGCTTCTTGAGGGGAAAGCTGTAACTCTGTGAGATGATTTCACAGAACACAAAGAAGTTTCTCAGAAAGCTTCTTTCTCTTTGTTATCGGAGGATATTTCCTTTGGCCCTATAGTCTTCAAAGGGATCCGAAATATCTGTTCTCAGATTCCACAGAAATAAGGCTAGCAAAGAGATCCACGAAATACAGATGTAACTCTGTGAGATGAATTAACAGAACACTCAGCAGTTTCTCAGAAAGCTTCGTTCCAGATTTCATCTGAGGATATTTCCTTTTTCACCATAGCCCTCTATGGGCTTCCAAATATCACTTTGCCAATTCCACAAGAACTGTCTTAGCGAAAGGCTTCTTGAGGGGAAAGCTGTAACTCTGTGAGATGATTTCACAGAACACAAAGAAGTTTCTCAGAAAGCTTCTTTCTCTTTGTTATCGGAGGCTATTTCCTTTGCCCCTATAGTCTTCACAGGAATCCGAAATATCTGTTCTCAGATTCCAAAGAAATAAGGCTAGCAAAGAGATCCAAGAAATACAGATGTAACTCTGTGAGATGAATTAACAGAACACTAAGCAGTCTCTCAGAAAGCTTCTTTCCAGATTTCATCTGAGGATATTTCCTTATTCACCGTAGCCCTCTAAGGACTTCCAAATATCACTTTGCCAATTCCACAAGAACTGTCTTAGCGAAAGTCTTCTTGAGGGGAAAGCTGTAACTCTGTGAGATGATTTCACAGAACACAAAGAAGTTTCTCAGAAAGCTTCTTTCTCTTTGTTATCGGAGGATATTTCCTTTGTCCCTATAGCATTCAATAGGATCCGAAATATCAGTTCTCAGATTCCACAGAAATAAGTCTAGCAAAGAGATCCACGAATTGCAGATGTAACTCTGTGAGACGAATTAACCGAACTCTAAGCAGTTTCTCAGAAAGCTTCTTTCCAGATTTCATCTGAGGATATTTCCTTTTTCACCAAAGCCCTCTATTGGCTTCCAAATATCACTTTGCCAATTACACAAGAACTGTCTTAGCGAAAGGCTTCTTGAGGGGAAAGCTGTAACTCTGTGAGGTGATTTCACAGAACACACAGAAGTTTCTCAGAAAGATTCTTTCTCTTTGTTATCGGAGGATATTTCCTTTGGCCCTATAGTCTTCAATAGGATCCGATATATCTGTTCTCAGATTCCACAGAAATAAGGCTAGCAAAGAGATCCACGACATACAGATGTAACTCTGTGAGATGAATTAACAGAACACTCAGCAGTTTCTCAGAAAGCTTCTTTCCAGATTTCATCTGAGGATATTTCCTTTTTCACCATAGCCCTCTATGGGCTTCCAAATATCACTTTGCCAATTCCACAAGAACTGTCTTAGCGAAAGGCTTCTTGAGGGGAAAGCTGTAACTCTGTGAGATGATTTCACAGAACACAAAGAAGTTTCTCAGAAAGCGTCTTTCTCATTGTTATCGGAGGATATTTCCTTTGGACCTATAGTCTTCAATGGGATCCGAAATATCTGTTCTCAGATTCCAAAGAAATAAGGCTAGCAAAGAGATCCACGAAATACAGATGTAACTCTGTGAGATGAATTAACAGAACACTAAGCAGTTTCTCAGAAAGCTTCTTTCCAGATTTCATCTGAGGATATTTCCTTTTTCACCATAGCCCTCTATGGGCTTCCAAATATCACTTTGCCAATTCCACAAGAACTGTCTTAGCGAAAGGCTTCTTGAGGGGAAAGCTGTAACTCTGTGAGATGATTTCACAGAACACAAAGAAGTTTGTCAGAAAGCTTCTTTCTCTTTGTTATCGGAGGATATTTCCTTTGGCCCTATAGTCTTCAATGGGATCCGAAATATCTGTTCTCAGGTTCCACAGAAATAAGGCTAGCAAAGAGATCCAAGAAATACAGATGTAACTCTGTGAGATGAATTAACAGAACACTCAGCAGTTTCTCAGAAAGCTTCTTTCCAGATTTTATCTGAGGATATTTCCTTTTTCACCATAGCCCTCTATGGGCTTCCAAATATCAGTTTGCCAATTCCACAAGAACTGTCTTAGCGAAAGGCTTCTTGAGGGGAAAGCTGTAACTCTGTGAGATGATTTCACAGAACACAAAGAAGTTTCTCTGAAAGCTTCTTTCTCTTTGTTATTGGAGGATATTTCCTTTGGCCCTATAGTCTTCCTAGGAATCCGAAATATCGGTTCTCAGATTCCAAAGAAATAAGGCTAGCAAAGAGATCCACGAAATACAGATGTAACTCTTTGAGATGAATTAACAGAACACTCTGCAGTTTCTCAGAAAGCTTCTTTCCAGATTTCATCTGAGGATATTTCCTTTTTCACCATAGACTTCTAAGGGCTTCCAAATATCACTTTGCCAATTCCACAAGAACTGTCTTAGCGAAAGGCTTCTTGAGGGGAAAGCTGTAACTCGGTGAGATGATTTCATAGAACACAAAGAAGTCTCTCAGAAAGCTTCTTTCTCTTTGTTATCGGAGATTATTTCCTTTGGCCCTATAGTCTTCAATGGGATCCGAAATATCTGTTCTCAGATTCCACAGAAATAAGGCTAGCAAAGAGATCCACGAAATACAGATGTAACTCTGTGAGATGAATTAACAGAACACTAAGCAGTTTCTCAGAAAGCTTCTTTCCAGATTTCATCTGAGGATATTTCCTTTTTCACCAAAGCCCTCTATGGGCTTCCAAATATCACTTTGCCAATTCCACAAGAACTGTCTTAGCGAAAGGCTTCTTGAGGGGAAAGCTGTAACTCTGTGAGGTGATTTCACAGAACACAAAGAAGTTTCTCAGAAAGCTTCTTTCTCTTTGTTATCGGAGGATATTTCCTTTGGCCCTATAGTCTTCAATAAGATCCGATATATCTGTTCTCAGATTCCACAGAAATAAGGCTAGCAAAGAGATCCACGACATACAGATGTAACTCTGTGAGATGAATTAACAGAACACTCAGCAGTTTCTCAGAAATCTTCCTTCCAGATTTCATCTGAGGATATTTCCTTTTTCACCATAGCCCTCTATGGGCTTCCAAATATCACTTTGCCAATTCCACAAGAACTGTCTTAGTGAAAGGCTTCTTGAGGGGAAAGCTGTAATTCTGTGAGATGATTTCACAGAACACAAAGAAGTTTCTCAGAAAGCTTCTTTCTCTTTTTTATCGGAGGATATTTCCTTTGGCCCTATAGTCTTCAATGGTATCCGAAATATCTGTTCTCAGATTCCACAGAAATAAGGCTAGCAAAGAGATCCACGACATACAGATGTAACTCTGTGAGATGAATTAACAGAACACTCAGCAGTTTCTCAGAAAGCTTCCTTCCAGATTTCATCTGAGGATATTTCCTTTTTCACCATAGCCCTCTATGGGCTTCCAAATATCACGTTGCCAATTCCACAAGAACTGTCTTAGCGAAAGGCTTCTTGAGGGGAAAGCTGTAACTCTGTGAGATGATTTCACAGAACACAAAGAAGTTTCTCAGAAAGCTTCTTTCTCTTTGTTATCGGAGGATATTTCCTTTGGCCCTATAGTCTTCAAAGGGATCCGAAATATCTGTTCTCAGGTTCCACAGAAATAAGGCTAGCAAAGAGATCCACGAAATACAGATGTAACTCTGTGAGATGAATTAACAGAACACTCAGCAGTTTCTCAGAAAGCTTCTTTCCAGATTTCATCTGAGGATATTTCCTTTTTCACCATGGACCCCTAAGGGCTTCCAAATATCACTTTGCCAATTCCACAAGAACTGTCTTAGCGAAAGGCTTCTTGAGGGGAAAGCTGTAACTCTGTGAGGTGATTTCACAGAACACAAAGAAGTTTCTCAGAAAGCTTCTTTCTCTTTGTTATCGGAGATTATTTCCTTTGGCCCTATAGTCTTCAACGGGATCCGAAATATCTGTTCTCAGATTCCACAGAAATAAGGCTAGCAAAGAGATCCACGAAATACAGATGTAACTCTGTGAGATGAATTAACAGAACACTAAGCAGTTTCTCAGAAAGCTTCTTTCCAGATTTCATCTGAGGATATTTCCTTTTTCACCATAGCCCTCTATGGGCTTCCAAATATCACTTTGCCAATTCCACAAGAACTGTCTTAGCGAAAGGCTTCTTGAGGGGAAAGCTGTAACTCTGTGAGATGATTTCACAGAACACAAAGAAGTTTCTCAGAAAGCTTCTTTCTCTTTGTTATCGGAGGATATTTCCTTTGGCCCTATAGTCTTCAAAGGGATCCGAAATATCTGTTCTCAGGTTCCACAGAAATAAGGCTAGCAAAGAGATCCACGAAATACAGATGTAACTCTGTGAGATGAATTAACAGAACACTCAGCAGTTTCTCAGAAAGCTTCTTTCCAGATTTCATCTGAGGATATTTCCTTTTTCACCATGGACCCCTAAGGGATTCCAAATATCACTTTGCCAATTCCACAAGAACTGTCTTAGCGAAAGGCTTCTTGAGGGGAAAGCTGTAACTCTGTGAGGTGATTTCACAGAACACAAAGAAGTTTCTCAGAAAGCTTCTTTCTCTTTGTTATCGGAGGATATTTACTTTGGCCCTATAGTCTTCAATAAGATCCGATATATCTGTTCTCAGATTCCACAGAAATAAGGCTAGCAAAGAAATCCACGACATACAGATGTAACTCTGTGAGATGAATTAACAGAACACTCAGCAGTTTCTCAGAAAGCTTCCTTCCAGATTTCATCTGAGGATATTTCCTTTTTCACCATAGCCCTCTATGGGCTTCCAAATATCACTTTGCCAATTCCACAAGAACTGTCTTAGCAAAAGGCTTATTGAGGGGAAAGCTGTAACTCTGTGAGATGATTTCACAGAACACAAAGAAGTTTCTCAGAAAGTTT
Source organism: Macaca nemestrina (assembly GCF_043159975.1). Taxonomy (NCBI): domain Eukaryota; kingdom Metazoa; phylum Chordata; class Mammalia; order Primates; family Cercopithecidae; genus Macaca; species Macaca nemestrina. The sequence goes on from NW_027257620.1 coordinate 137,284, forward strand.
CTTTCTCTTTTTTATCGGAAGGTATTTCCTTTGGCCCTATATTCTTCAATGGTATCCGAAATATCTGTTCTCAGATTCCACAGAAATAAGTCTAGCAAAGAGATCCACGACATACAGATGTAACTCTGTGAGATGAATTAACAGAACACTCAGCAGTTTCTCAGAAAGCTTCCTTCCAGATTTCATCTGAGGATATTTCCTTTTTCACCATAGCCCTCTATGGGCTTCCAAATATCACTTTGCCAATTCCACAAGAACTGTCTTAGCGAAAGGCTTCTTGAGGGGAAAGCTGTAACTCTGTGAGATGATTTCACAGAACACAAAGAAGTTTCTCAGAAAGCTTCTTTCTCTTTGTTATCGGAGGATATTTCCTTTGGCCCTATAGTCTTCAATGGGATCCGAAATATCTGTTCTCAGATTCCACAGAAATAAGTCTAGCAAAGAGATCCACGAAATACAGATGTAACTCTGTGAGATGAATTAAGAGAACACTCAGCAGTTTCTCAGAAAGCTTCTTTCCAGATTTCATCTGAGGATATTTCCTTTTTCACCAAAGCCCTCTATGGGCTTCGAAATATCACTTTGCCAATTCCACAAGAACTGTCTTAGCGAAAGGCTTCTTGAGGGGAAAGCTGTAACTCTGTGAGGTGATTTCACAGAACACAAAGAAGTTTCTCAGAAAGCTTCTTTCTCTTTGTTATCGGAGGATATTTCCTTTGGCCCTATAGTCTTCAATAAGATCCGATATATCTGTTCTCAGATTCCACAGAAATAAGTCTAGCAAAGAGATCCACGACATACAGATGTAACTCTGTGAGATGAATTAACAGAACACTCAGCAGTTTCTCAGAAAGCTTCCTTCCAGATTTCATCTGAGGATATTTCCTTTTTCACCATAGCCCTCTATGGGCTTCCAAATATCACTTTGCCAATTCCACAAGAACTGTCTTAGCGAAAGGCTTCTTGAGGGGAAAGCTGTAACTCTGTGAGATGATTTCACAGAACACAAAGAAGTTTCTCAGAAAGCTTCTTTCTCTTTGTTATCGGAGGATATTTCCTTTGGCCCTATAGTCTTCAAAGGGATCCGAAATATCTGTTCTCAGATTCCACAGAAATAAGGCTAGCAAAGAGATCCACGAAATACAGTTGTAACTCTGTGAGATGAATTAACAGAACACTAAGCAGTTTCTCAGAAAGCTTCTTTCCAGATTTCAACTGAGGATATTTCCTTTTTCACCATAGCCCTCTAAGGGCTTCCAAATATCACTTTGCCAATTCCACAAGAACTGTCTTAGCGAAAGGCTTCTTGAGTGGAAAGCTGTAACTCTGTGAGATGATTTCACAGAACACAAAGAAGTTTCTCAGAAAGATTCTTTCTCTTTGTTATCGGAGATTATTTCCTTTGGCCCTATAGTCTTCAACGGGATCCGAAATATCTGTTCTCAGATTCCACAGAAATAAGGCTAGCTAAGAGATCCACGAAATACAGATGTAACTCTGTGAGATGAATTAACAGAACACTAAGCAGTTTCTCAGAAAGCTTCTTTCCAGATTTCATCTGAGGATATTTCCTTTTTCACCATAGCCCTCTATGGGCTTCCAAATATCACTTTGCCAATTCCACAAGAACTGTCTTAGCGAAAGGCTTCTTGAGGGGAAAGCTGTAACTCTGTGAGATGATTTCACAGAACACAAAGAAGTTTCTCAGAAAGCTTCTTTCTCTTTGTTATCGGAGGATATTTCCTATGGCCCTATAGTCTTCAAAGGGATCCGAAATATCTGTTCTCAGATTCCACAGAAATAAGTCTAGCAAAGAGATCCACGAAATACAGATGTAACTCTGTGAGATGAATTAACAGAACACTAAGCAGTTTCTCAGAAAGCTTCTTTCCAGATTTCATCTGAGGATATTTCCTTTTTCACCATAGCCCTCTATGGGCTTCCAAATATCACTTTGCCAATTCCACGAAAACTGTCTTAGCGAAAGGCTTCTTGAGGGGAAAGCTGTAACTCTGTGAGATGATTTCACAGAACACAAAGAAGTTTCTCAGAAAGCTTCTTTCTCTTTCTTATCGGAGGATATTTCCTTTGGCCCTATAGTCTTCAATGGGATCCGAAATATCTGTTCTCAGATTCCACAGAAATAAGGCTAGCAAAGAGATCCACGAAATACAGATGTAACTCTGTGAGATGAATTAACAGAACACTCAGCAGTTTCTCAGAAAGCTTCCTTCCAGATTTCATCTGAGGATATTTCCTTCTTCACCATAGCACTCTATGGGCTTCCAAATATCACTTTGCCAATTCCACAAGAACTGTCTTAGCGAAAGGCTTCTTGAGGGGAAAGCTGTAACTCTGTGAGATGATTTCACAGAACACGAAGAAGTTTCTCAGAAAGCTTCTTTCTCTTTGTTATCGGAGATTATTTCCTTTGGCCCTATAGTCTTCAATGGGATCCGACATATCTGTTCTCAGATTCCACAGAAATAAGCCTAGCAAAGAGATCCACGAAATACAGATGTAACTCAGTGAGATGAATTAACAGAACAGTCAGCAGTTTCTTAGAAAGCTTCTTTCCAGATTTCATCTGAGGATATTTCCTTTTTCACCATAGCCCTCTATGGGCTTCCAAATATCGCTTTGCCAATTCCACAAGAACTTTGTTAGCGAAAGGCTTCTTGAGGGGAAAGCTGTAACTCTGTGAGATGATTTCACAGAACACAAAGAAGTTTCTCAGAAAGCTTCTTTCTCTTTGTTATCGGAGGATATTTCCTTTGGCCCTATAGTCTTCAATGGGATCCGAAATATCTGTTCTCAGATTCCACAGAAATAAGGCTAGCAAAGAGATCCACGAAATACAGATGTAACTCTGTGAGATGAATTTTCAGAACACTCAGCAGTGTCTCAGAAAGCTTCGTTCCAGATTTCATCTGAGGATATTTCCTTTTTCACCATAGCCCTCTAAGGGCTTCCAAATATCACTTTGCCAATTCCACAAGAACTGTCTTAGCGAAAGGCTTCTTGAGGGAAAGCTGTAACTCTGTGAGATGATTTCACAGAACACAAAGAAGATTCTCAGAAAGCTTCTTTCTCTTTGTTATCGGAGGATATTTCCTTTGGCCCTATAGTCTTCAAAGGGATCCGAAATATCTGTTCTCAGATTCCAAGGAAATAAGGCTAGCAAAGAGATCCACGAAATACAGATGTAACTCTGTGAGATGAATTAGCAGAACACTAAGCAGTTTCTCAGAAAGCTTCTTTCCAGATTTCATCTGAGGATATTTCCTTTTTCACCGTATCCCTCTAAGGGCTTCCAAATATCACTTTGCCAATTCCACAAGAACTGTCTTAGCGAAAGGCTTCTTGAGGGGAAAGCTGTAACTCTGTGAGATGATTTCACAGAACACAAAGAAGTTTCTCAGAAAGCTTCTTTCTCTTTGTTATCGGAGGATATTTCCTTTGGCCCTATAGTCTTCAAGGGGATCCGAAATATCTGTTCTCAGATTCCACAGAAATAAGGTTAGCAAAGAGATCCACGACATACAGATGTAACTCTGTGAGATGAATTAACAGAACACTCAGCAGTTTCTCAGAAAGCTTCTTTCCAGATTTCATCTGAGGATATTTCCTTTTTCACCATAGCCCTCTATGGGCTTCCAAATATCACTTTGCCAATTCCACGGAAACTGTCTTAGCGAAAGGCTTCTTGAGGGGAAAGCTGTAACTCTGTGAGAAGATTTCACAGAACACAAAGAAGTTTCTCAGAAAGCTTCCTTCTCTTTGTTATCGGAGGATATTTCCTTTGGCCCTATAGTCTTCAATGGGATCCGAAATATCTGTTCTCAGATTCCACAGAAACAACTCTAGCAAAGAGATCCACGAAATACAGATGTAACTCTGTGAGATGAATTAACAGAACACTAAGCAGTTTCTCAGAAAGCTTCCTTCCAGATTTCATCTGAGGATATTTCTATTTTCACCATAGCCCTCTATGGGCTTCCAAATATCACTTTGCCAATTCCACAAGAACTGTCTTAGCGAAAGGCTTCTTGAGGGGAAAGCTGTAACTCTGTGAGATGATTTCACAGAACACAAAGAAGTTTCTCAGAAAGCTTCTTTCTCTTTGTTATCGGAGATTATTTCCTTTGGCCCTATAGTCTTCAATGGGATCCGAAATATCTGTTCTCAGATTCCACAGAAATAAGGCTAGCAAAGAGATCCACGAAATACAGATGTAACTCTGTGAGATGAATTAACAGAACACTAAGCAGTCTCTCAGAAAGCTTCTTTCCAGATTTCATCTGAGGATATTTCCTTTTTCACCAAAGCCCTCTATGGGCTTCCAAATATCACTTTGCCAATTCCACAAGAACTGTCTTAGCGAAAGACTTCTTGAGGGGAAAGCTGTAACTCTGTGAGGTGATTTCACAGAACACAAAGAAGTTTCTCAGAAAGCTTCTTTCTCTTTGTTATCGGAGGATATTTCCTTTGGCCCTATAGTCTTCAATAGGATCCGATATATCTGTTCTCAGATTCTACAGAAATAAGGCTAGCAAAGAGATCCACGAAATACAGATGTAACTCTGTGAGATGAATTAACAGAACACTCAGCAGTTTCTCAGAAAGCTTCCTTCCAGATTTCATCTGAGGATATTTCCTTTTTCTCACTAGCCCTCTATGGGCTTCCAAATATCACTTTGCCAATTCCACAAGAATTGTCTTAGCGAAAGGCTTCTTGAGGGGAAAGCTGTAACTCTGTGAAATGATTTCACAGAACACAAAGAAGTTTCTCAGAAAGCTTCTTTCTCTTTGTTATCGGAGGATATTTCCTTTGGCCCTATAGTCTTCAATGGGATCCGAATTATCTGTTCTCAGATTCCAAAGAAATAAGGCTAGGAAAGAGATCCACGAAATACAGATGTAACTCTGTGAGATGAATTAACAGAACACTCAGCAGTTTCTCAGGAAGCTTCTTTCCAGATTTCATCTGAGGATATTTCCTTTTTCACCATAGCCCTCTAAGGGCTTCCAAATATCACTTTGCCAATTCCACAAGAACTGTCTTAGCGAAAGGCTTTTTGAGGGGAAAGCTGTAACTCTGTGAGATGATTTCACAGAACACAAAGAAGTTTCTCAGAAATCTTCTTTCTCTTTGTTATCGGAGGATATTTCTTTGGCCCTATAGTCTTCAATGGGATCCGAAATATCTGTTCTCAGATTCCACAGAAATAAGGCTAGCAAAGAGATCCACGACATACAGATGTAACTCTGTGAGATGAATTAACAGAACACTAAGCAGTTTCTCAGAAAGCTTCTTTCCACATTTCATCTGAGGATATTTCCTTTTTCACCATAGCCCTCTATGGGCTTCCAAATATCACTTTGCCAATTCCACGAAAACTGTCTTAGCGAAAGGCTTCTTGAGGGGAAAGCTGTAACTCTGTGAGAAGATTTCACAGAACACAAAGAAGTTTCTCAGAAAGCTTCCTTCTCTTTGTTACCGGAGGATATTTCCTTTGGCCCTATAGTCTTCAATGGGATCCGAAATATCTGTTCTCAGATTCCACAGAAATAAGGCTAGCAAAGCGATCCACGACATACAGATGTAACTCTCTGAGATGAATTAACAGAACACTCTACAGTTTCTCAGAACCTTCCTTCCAGATTTCATCTGAGGATATTTCCTTTTTCACCATAGCCCTCTATGGGCTTCCAAATATCACTTTGCCAATTCCACAAGAACTGTCTTAGCGAAAGGCTTCTTGAGGGGAAAGCTGTAACTCTGTGAGATGATTTCACAGAACACAAAGAAGTTTCTCAGAAAGCTTCTTTCTCTTTGTTATCGGAGGACATTTCCTTTGTCCCTATAGCATTCAATAGGATCCGAAATATCTGTTCTCAGATTCCACAGAAATAAGTCTAGCAAAGAGATCTACGAAATACAGATGTAACTCTGTGAGATGAATTAACAGAACACTCAGCAGTTTCTCAGAAAGCTTCTTTCCAGATTTCATCTGAGGATATTTCCTTTTTCACCATAGACCTCTAAGGGCTTCCAAATATCACTTTGCCAATTCCACAAGAACTGTCTTAGCGAAAGGCTTCTTGAGGGGAAAGCTGTAACTCTGTGAGGTGATTTCACAGAACACAAAGAAGTTTCTCAGAAAGCTTCTTTCTCTTTGTTATCGGAGATTATGTCCTTTGGCCCTATAGTCTTCAATGGGATCCGAAATATCTGTTCTCAAATTCCACAGAAATAAGGCTAGCAAAGAGATCCACGAAATACAGATGTAACTCTGTGAGATGAATTAACAGAACACTAAGCAGTTTCTCAGAAAGCATCTTTCCAGATATCATCTGAGGATATTTCCTTTTTCACCAAAGCCCTCTATGGGCTTCCAAATATCACTTTGCCAATTCCACAAGAACTGTCTTAGCGAAAGGCTTCTTGAGGGGAAAGCTGTAACTCTGTGAGGTGATTTCACAGAACACAAAGAAGTTTCTCAGAAAGCTTCTTTCTCTTTGTTATCGGAGGATACTTCCTTTGGCCCTATAGTCTTCAATAGGATCCGATATATCTGTTCTCAGATTCTACAGAAATAAGGCTAGCAAAGAGATCCACGAAATACAGATGTAACTCTGTGAGATAAATTAACAGAACACTCAGCAGTTTCTCAGAAAGCTTCCTTCCAGATTTCATCTGAGGATATTTCCTTTTTCAAAATAGCCCTCTATGGGCTTCCAAATATCACTTTGCCAATTCCACAAGAACTGTCTTAGCGAAAGGCTTCTTGAGGGGAAAGCTGTAACTCTGTGAGATGATTTCACAGAACACAAAGAAGTTTCTCAGAAAGCTTCTTTCTCTTTGTTATCGGAGGATATTTCCTTTGGCCCTATAGTCTTCAATGGGATCCGAAATATCTGTTCTCAGATTCCCAAGAAATAAGGCTAGCAAAGAGATCCACGAAATACAGATGTAACTCTGTGAGATGAATTAACAGAACACTAAGCAGTTTCTCAGAAAGCTTCTTTCCAGATTTCATCTGAGGATATTTCCTTTTTCACCATATCCCTCTAAGGGCTTCCAAATATCACTTTGCCAATTCCACAAGAACTGTCTTAGCGAAAGGCTTCTTGAGGGGAAAGCTGTAATTCTGTGAGATGATTTCACAGAACACAAAGAAGTTTCTCAGAAAGCTTCTTTCTCTTTGTTATCGGAGGATATTTCCTTTGGCCCTATAGTCTTCAAGGGGATCCGAAATATCTGTTCTCAGATTCCACAGAAATAAGGTTAGCAAAGAGATCCACGACATACAGATGTAACTCTGTGAGATGAATTAACAGAACACTCAGCAGTTTCTCAGAAAGCTTCTTTCCAGATTTCATCTGAGGATATTTCCTTTTCACCAAAGCCCTCTATGGGCTTCCAAATATCACTTTGCCAATTCCACGAAAACTGTCTTAGCGAAAGGCTTCTTGAGGGGAAAGCTGTAACTCTGTGAGAAGATTTCACAGAACACAAAGAAGTTTCTCAGAAAGCTTCCTTCTCTTTGTTATCGGAGGATATTTCCTTTGGCCCTATAGTCTTCAATGGGATCCGAAATATCTGTTCTCAGATTCCACAGAAACAACTGTAGCAAAGAGATCCACGACATACAGATGTAACTCTGTGAGATGAATTAACAGAACACTCATCAGTTTCTCAGAAAGCTTCCTTCCAGATTTCATCTGAGGATATTTCTATTTTCACCATAGCCCTCTAAGGGCTTCCAAATATCACTTTGCCAATTCCACAAGAACTGTCTTAGCGAAAGGCTTCTTGAGGGGAAAGCTGTAACTCTGTGAGATGATTTCACAGAACACAAAGAAGTTTCTCAGAAAGCTTCTTTCTCTTTGTTATCGGAGATTATTTCCTTTGGCCCTATAGTCTTCAATGGGATCCGAAATATCTGTTCTCAGATTCCACAGAAATAAGGCTAGCAAAGAGATCCACGAAATACAGATGTAACTCTGTGAGATGAATTAACAGAACACTCAGCAGTTTCTCAGAAAGCTTCTTTCCAGATTTCATCTGAGGATATTTCCTTTTTCACCATAGCCCTCTATGGGCTTCCAAATATCGCTTTGCCAATTCCACAAGAACTGTCTTAGCGAAAGGCTTCTTGAGGGGAAAGCTGTAACTCTGTGAGATGATTTCACAGAACACAAAGAAGTTTCTCAGAAAGTTTCTTTCTCTTTTTTATCGGAGGATATTTCCTTTGGCCCTATATTCTTCAATGGTATCCGAAATATCTGTTCTCAGATTCCACAGAAATAAGTCTAGCAAAGAGATCCACGACATACAGATGTAACTCTGTGAGATGAATTAACAGAACACTCAGCAGTTTCTCAGAAAGCTTCCTTCCAGATTTCATCTGAGGATATTTCCTTTTTCACCATAGCCCTCTATGGGCTTCCAAATATCACTTTGCCAATTCCACAAGAACTGTCTTAGCGAAAGGCTTCTTGAGGGGAAAGCTGTAACTCTGTGAGATGATTTCACAGAACACAAAGAAGTTTCTCAGAAAGCTTCTTTCTCTTTGTTATCGGAGGATATTTCCTTTGGCCCTATAGTCTTCAATGGGATCCGAAATATCTGTTCTCAGATTCCACAGAAATAAGTCTAGAAAAGAGATCCACGAAATACAGATGTAACTCTGTGAGATGAATTAAGAGAACACTCAGCAGTTTCTCAGAAAGCTTCTTTCCAGATTTCATCTGAGGATATTTCCTTTTTCACCAAAGCCCTCTATGGGCTTCCAAATATCACTTTGCCAATTCCACAAGAACTGTCTTAGCGAAAGGCTTCTTGAGGGGAAAGCTGTAACTCTGTGAGATGATTTCACAGAACACAAAGAAGTTTCTCAGAAAGCTTCTTTCTCTTTGTTATCGGAGGATATTTCCTTTGGCCCTATAGTCTTCAATGGGATCCGAAATATCTGTTCTCAGATTCCACAGAAATAAGTCTAGAAAAGAGATCCACGAAATACAGATGTAACTCTGTGAGATGAATTAAGAGAACACTCAGCAGTTTCTCAGAAAGCTTCTTTCCAGATTTCATCTGAGGATATTTCCTTTTTCACCAAAGCCCTCTATGGGCTTCCAAATATCACTTTGCCAATTCCACAAGAACTGTCTTAGCGAAAGGCTTCTTGAGGGGAAAGCTGTAACTCTGTGAGGTGATTTCACAGAACACAAAGAAGTTTCTCAGAAAGCTTCTTTCTCTTTGTTATCGGAGGATATTTCCTTTGGCCCTATAGTCTTCAATAAGATCCGATATATCTGTTCTCAGATTCCACAGAAATAAGTCTAGCAAAGAGATCCACGACATACAGATGTAACTCTGTGAGATGAATTAACAGAACACTCAGCAGTTTCTCAGAAAGCTTCCTTCCAGATTTCTTCTGAGGATATTTCCTTTTTCACCATAGCCCTCTATGGGCTTCCAAATATCACTTTGCCAATTCCACAAGAACTGTCTTAGCGAAAGGCTTCTTGAGGGGAAAGCTGTAACTCTGTGAGATGATTTCACAGAACACAAAGAAGTTTCTCAGAAAGCTTCTTTCTCTTTGTTATCGGAGGATATTTCCTTTGGCCCTATAGTCTTCAAAGGGATCCGAAATATCTGTTCTCAGATTCCACAGAAATAAGGCTAGCAAAGAGATCCACGAAATACAGATGTAACTCTGTGAGATGAATTAACAGAACACTAAGCAGTTTCTCAGAAAGCTTCTTTCCAGATTTCAACTGAGGATATTTCCTTTTTCACCATAGCCCTCTAAGGGCTTCCAAATATCACTTTGCCAATTCCACAAGAACTGTCTTAGCGAAAGGCTTCTTGAGTGGAAAGCTGTAACTCTGTGAGATGATTTCACAGAACACAAAGAAGTTTCTCAGAAAGCTTCTTTCTCTTTGTTATCGGAGATTATTTCCTTTGGCCCTATAGTCTTCAACGGGATCCGAATTATCTGTTCTCAGATTCCACAGAAATAAGGATAGCAAAGAGATCCACGAAATACAGATGTAACTCTGTGAGATGAATTAACAGAACACTAAGCAGTTTCTCAGAAAGCTTCTTTCCAGATTTCATCTGAGGATATTTCCTTTTTCACCATAGCCCTCTATGGGCTTCCAAATATCACTTTGCCAATTCCACAAGAACTGTCTTAGCGAAAGGCTTCTTGAGGGGAAAGCTGTAACTCTGTGAGATGATTTCACAGAACACAAAGAAGTTTCTCAGAAAGCTTCTTTCTCTTTGTTATCGGAGGATATTTCCTATGGCCCTATAGTCTTCAAAGGGATCCGAAATATCTGTTCTCAGATTCCACAGAAATAAGTCTAGCAAAGAGATCCACGAAATACAGATGTAACTCTGTGAGATGAATTAACAGAACACTAAGCAGTTTCTCAGAAAGCTTCTTTCCAGATTTCATCTGAGGATATTTCCTTTTTCACCATAGCCCTCTATGGGCTTCCAAATATCACTTTGCCAATTCCACGAAAACTGTCTTAGCGAAAGGCTTCTTGAGGGGAAAGCTGTAACTCTGTGAGATGATTTCACAGAACACAAAGAAGTTTCTCAGAAAGCTTCTTTCTCTTTGTTATCGGAGGATATTTCCTTTGGCCCTATAGTCTTCAATGGGATCCGAAATATCTGTTCTCAGATTCCACAGAAATAAGGCTAGCAAAGAGATCCACGACATACAGATGTAACTCTGTGAGATGAATTAACAGAACACTCAGCAGTTTCTCAGAAAGCTTCCTTCCAGATTTCATCTGAGGATATTTCCTTCTTCACCA